>NC_057807.1:354218329-354230429 GCF_018294505.1 Triticum aestivum | reverse complement strand
GCGGCTCGAAGGTGGTGCCTGTGAGCCGCCCAGGAGAGCCGCGACGACCGGAGGCACTGCCGCGGCGTAAAGGGCGAGGAAAAGATCACGCAGTTCCCCCCAGGAGGTCACAGAAGCCATCGATAGGTGGAGCAGCCACATGCGAGCAACACCGGTGAGGGCCATGTGGAACCAGTTGGCCATCACCCTGTCCTCACCCCCCGCCTTGAGGACGGCTTCCTCATACGCCAGCAGGAAAACCAGCGGGTCTGTCGCGCCATTTTAGCGCGGCGGCATCTCTGGCTTGAACTTGCGTGGCCACTGCACCTGTCGCAAGGAGGGGGGCCAAGGCTCGGAGCCCCCTGGCTCCAGCACTGGCATCGGCTGCCAGAGTGGGCGGCGTGTTGTCTGCCATGTGGGCGAAACACGATGTCGGCTGAGAACGGGCCGACGGAAGGGAGAGCTTCGGCGCACCCCTACCTGGGGCGCCAAATGTTGGATTTCGGGTTCCGGCAGACCCTTGAGGTTCGAACACTGGGGTGCGCACGAAGATCTCTCCTCTACCAACCCACGTCTCGTCGCCGCGCAAAGGATCTAGGCTATACGATGAACAACACAAGAGACGCAAGGTTTATACTAGTTCGAGCCACCGTTGTGGTGTAATACCCTACTCTAGTTTGTGGTGTGTGGATTGCCTCAGGGGCTGATGATGAAAAGTACAAGGAAAGAGCAGCCTCGCGAGGGGCTGTTCTTGAACTGGTGGGATGAACTGCTTGGGAGAGTTCAGTCGCGTCTTGGATGCGTACCTTCTCTCCATATCTCTCTACTCTGTGGTGGCTAGTCCTATTTATAGACGGAGGCCCTGGGACTCTCCCCAAATAATGAGCGGGAAGGGCGCCAACAATTGGCCATTTTGAAGGGGAACATCTAGTACACTTATCCTGACTAAAGTTGGTCTTCGGGTGCCAAAGGCTCTGACGATGGTGCCGTCCTGGTCTCCACGGTGACCTCCTTCCTGCTGCTCTGTTGGTCTTGGTATTGTTGCACCGAAACGGTAACCTTTGCCTGATGCCTTGGCCGGTGCTTGCCCGCTTTGCACCAAAGGGGAAACAAGGACACTGCGCAGGCCGGCAACCGCTTGGCGCCCGCCTGGTCTCGATCGTCATGGCTTGCGTCACGGGCTCCTCGCGAGGTACCCTACCTTGATCTCTCCGCCTCCTCGCGAGCCTGCCTGATGAGGCTGCGCCTGAGGAAGCTTCCTGTCGTCCGCCCACGAGGCTTGGCCCCTCGTGAGGGTCTCGATCTCCAATTGATGAAGATGGGCCGCGCTGGGCCCCCTACTTGAGCCACACCACAGGCCGCAGGCAGGCAAGTCTGGGGACCCCCGTTCTCAAAACACCGATAGTCCCGCTCTGCCGACTCAGGTCTTCAGATCGTCCTCTCATCACCCGCGACCTCCGTTGCCATCAACGGAAATCTTCACCTCCGTTGCCACCGTAGTGAGCTCATCGCCGAGTTAGGGTATGAGTTCGACACTGTGTGCAATCTTTTACCTCTTATTCTTAGCACAAAGAAAATGACATGTTTCTTACCAAGTATGAGATCAATCTATCCAGACAAAACTTCCTTTAGATTAGTTTTGATTCAAAAATTTAGGGTTAGGTTTCCGCCAAACTCATCTCAGACTGACCGAATTGTGGAAATCGGTCTCACCGATTTGGCTTAGGCCATTGCACTTGTAATTTTCAGTCTGACCGAAACTTCAAATCGGTGTGACCGAGTTAAGAACTTTGTGAAACCCTAGCAATCTCGAAGTCACCGAACTGTGTCTCGGTCTGACCGATTCCACTAGTTTAGACTCCAAAGTTGGTTCGATGTCACCGAGTTTAACAAATCGGTAGCTCCATAATGCTTTCTGTGGAAAACTAAAACTAAGTTTTTGACTCATTTGTTTTACAAAAACTCTACACTTTCTGATGCTCATTCATTCTATCTCATATAACTATTCGCAGGGTTAGCTTGAAGTGTCAAAATGTCTGATCAGAGTGATAGTCAGAATAAGTCTGAGGAGCAGATGGATCTGAGTGAGGGCACTAGTCCCTCTGGCAGCTATGATGAGGGGAGCAGAAGCACTCCCAGCAACCTGCCTAAGGCAACGACAAGGAAGAGAAAGAAGAAAACTTCAGATTCAGAGGATGAGGATTTCTAAGTTGAGGAAGTAACCTCAAACAAGAAAGTGGTGAAGAAAGAATATGGTGCTGCTGCTAACACCAAGCCAGGCATGAAAAAGAAGGATCCTACAAAGAGAGTGCCAATGTCAAAGGCCAGAGCATCAACACAAGAGACACTGGAATTTACTTGTGAGCCAGAGAAGATGCTGATGGAAGGAAAAGAAAGGAAAGGGTCAGGAAAACAATTGCCAGAGTAATTGGAAAGCCATCAATGGTGAGAGATGATGCAGAAGAAGAGGAAGAAGAGGATGTTGCACTAGCACCCAAGACTCGAAAGATGATGGGGGATGCCATCAAGTCTGGGGCTGCGCCTTCAAAGCCCAAGACTGCCCCCAAAGCTCCAGCTCAAGCTTCCAAGTCTGCACAAAAGAGAAGCACAAGGAACATTCTTGCTGTAGAGAAGAACAAGGCCCCAGTGCCTAAAATTGAAGAAGAAGAAGAAGAAGAAGAATAAGAAGAAGAAGAAGAGGAAGCCCAAGTGCTCAGAAAATTAAAGCCAAAGATACCAAATCATGATGACAATCATCTAGTGGCAGAGAACATGAAGGAGAGAAAGGATGTAGGTCTCAGACTGTGGAGACAAGCACATCCCTATGCTGTGAGGAGAAGAACTGCTGTGGACTACAGGTTTCATACCAAGGAACAACATGACTTCTATGAGACTGTTCTCCTAGATAAGAAGCCCATTGTGTCTGACATGAAGTGGAGACTGTAAATACATAGATGCTAATGAAGATCATTTTCCAGGAGTGCATGAAAGCTTCAGACTCAATGGAGTTGACAAGTTTGTGGGTCAGAAGTTGACCACGTGGAATGATGAGCTTATTATGCAGTTCTATTCAACAGCTCATTTCTATCCTGATGGCAAGATTGTCTAGATGTCTGAAGGTACTAGGTACCAATCTTCTGATGCGGAGTGGGCCAAGCTCATTAATGCCCCTGAAGAAGCTGAAAAAGATACTCATGTCTATGCTGAGAAGAAGAAGGATCACAACTCCATGGCCAACATGTACAAGTAAATATCTGACAAAGCCTTGGAGACACATAAGCGGCCCAGTGTACTATTTGATGTCAGGATTGGCCACCATGAACACCTTTCTGAGGCACACCTTGTTTCGCAAATTAGGAGATCAGGGGATGATCAGAGGCCACACCATCAACTTGCTTCATCTCTTTGATTTGCCCCAGAAGTTCAAAGTGATGATTTTAATTGTTGAGACCATCAAGAGAACAACTACTGATCAAAAGCGGTCATGTGGGTATGCTCCACACATCCAGATGCTGATAAATTCCAAGATGAGAAAAGGTGTGTATTTGTTGGACAAACAACACCTTCCCTTGAGGCCTGACTTTGAGGACAACACAGTTGTCATGAATGCTGAAGATCCTACATCAGTTGAGGCTCAAGAAAAGAGATAGAAAGCAAAATGTGAGAAAGAAGCAAAGATGCCAAGTGCTGAAGAGGCTTCACAGGTTTTCCTCAAGTCAAAGCAAGACCAACTTGGATATCTTATCCAAGCTACTTTGAGGATTGAGAAAGGATTGGCCACCCTGACTCAAAATCTTCGTGTCAACGTTGCGTTTGCTCCATCCAAACTCCTCCCCTTTACCTTCATATGCAATGATTTACATTCCGCTGCTATACTCTTAGAATTGCATGCGTAGGTTGATTGCTTGACTAGTCCTAAGTTGCTTAAATCTGCCAAGAATTAAAATTGGGAAAAGGCTAGACTTTTATTTGGTCAAGTAGTCTAATCACCCCCCTCTAGACATACTTTCGATCCTACAACTAGCTACCAACACTTGCCCACATGGAAACAACCCCTAGCATGCTCCTAATCCATCACAACTAGCTACTAGAACATCACAGTCAAACAGATCAGATGACCTAACCCTAGCACATGGACAAATCTAGCTAGAACTGGTAGATAGGAGGTGGTGATTGAACTTACAAATGCCATTGGAACAGCCTCGGAGGAGGTTCCTTGCACGTCGGGGAGGAGGAGGAGGAGTTGACCCGCCGCCGCAGTCAACCACTGTCGGCATTCTGGGAACGGGGGTCCCCAGACTTGCCTGCCTGCGGCCTGTGGCGTGGCTCAAGTAGGGGGCCCAGTGCGGCCCATCTTCATCGACTGGAGCTCAAGACCCTCATGAGGGGCCAAGCCTCGCGGGGCGGACGACAGGAAGTTTCCTCAGGTGCAACCTCGTCAGGCTGGTTCGTGAGGAGGCGGAGAGATCAAGTCGGGGTACCTCACGAGGTGACCGTGATGCAAGCCATGACGAACGAAGCCAGGCGGGCGCCAGGAGGGCGCCGTCCTGCGCAGTGTCCTTGTTTCCCCTTCGGTGCAAAGGGGGCAAGCACAGGCCAAGGCATCAGGCAAAGGTTGCCATTTTGGTGCAACAAGACCAAGACGAGCAGAACGACAGGATGGAGGTCATCGTGGAGCCCACGAAGGCGTCATCATCACAGCCTTTGGTAGGTGAGGACCAACTTTAGTCAGTATAAGTGTACTAGATGTTCCCCTTCAAAATGGCCAATTGTTGGCGCCCTTCCGCTCAATATTTGGGAAGAGGCCCAGGGCCTCCCCCTATAAATAAGGCTAGCCACCACAGAGTAGAGACACCTAGACCTAGATCCAGGGAGAGAGTGGCGACTGAACTCACCCAAGCAGTTCATCGCACCAGCTCAAGAACAGCTCCTCGCGAGGCTGTTCCCCTTTGTACTGTTCATCATCAGCTCCTAAGGCAATCCACCACACCACAAACTAGAGTAGGGTATTACACCACAATGGTGGCCTGAACTAGTATAAACCTTGCGTCCCTTGTGTTGTTCTTCGTGTAGTTTAGATATCTTGTGAGGCGACGAGACGTGAGCCAGTAGGGGGAGTGATCTCCGCACGCACCCTAGAGTTCGAACCTCAAGGGTCTGCCGGAACCCGAAATCCGACATTTGGCACGCCAGGTAGGGGTGTGCTGAAGCTCTCCCTTCCGTCGGCCTGTTCTCCGCCAACATCGCGTTTCGCCCACATGGCAGACAACGCGCCGCCCGCTCCGGCAGCCGATGCCAGTGCTGGGGCCAGGGGGCTCCGAGCCTTGGCCCCTGCCTTGCGACAGGTGCAGTGGCCACGCAATTTCAAGCCAGAGATGTCGCCGAGCTACAACGGCGCGACGGACCCGCTGGCTTTCCTGCTGGCATACGAGGAAGCCGTCCTCAAGGCCGGGGGCGACGGCAGGGTGATGGACAACTGGTTTCCCATGGCCTTCGCCGGCGTTGCTCGCATGTGGCTGCTCCACCTACCGACGGCTTCTGTGACCTCCTGGGGGGAACTGCGCGACCTTTTCCTCGCCCATCACACTGCGCCAGTGCCCCCGGTCATCGCGGCTCTCCTGGGCGGCTCACAGGCACCACCTTCAAGCCGCCACATCAAGCGGTTCACCCGCTAGACCGGCACCGCCTCCAAGCGCCAAGAACCACCCCCCCCGGGCTAGGTGGCGCCCGAGGCGGATCTGACCTTCAGCTCGGATGATCACCCCTCCAACCCAACCTGCTCGGGCACGCTCCCGATGCTGTGCACCCCCACCATTTGCCAGGTGGCCATCACCAGGACCCTCATCGATGGCGGTGCTAGCCTCAGCGTGCTCTCGGTGGAAGCCTTCAGTCTCCTCCATGTGCCGCCAGAGCAGCTTCAGCCCAGCAGGCCCTTCTTGGGCGTCGGAGGCGGTTCTGCCAGCTCCCTGGGGCAGATCCGCCTCCCGGTGACCTTCGGCACCTACGACAACTTTCGCACGGAGCTGATCGACTTCGGCATCGCCCCCATCAGTCTCCCGTACAACGCCATCCTCGGCTACCCAGCCCTGGCCCGGTTCATGGACGCGACTCACCTAGCGTATAACCTCATGAAGATGCCCGGGAGCAATTGCGTCCGTACCATATCCGGAGACACCGGGGATGCGTTGCAAGCGCTCAAGCTTGCGTCCAAGACCGCCGCAGTAGCGCAGCCCGCCAGCTCAGATGTCTTCGAGCCCAAGGGGGCTGCGCCAGCCAAGAAGAAGCAGCTACTCAGCCAAGACAAGGTGGAGACCAAGCAGGTACCGGTTGACGAGGATGAGCCCGCCGGTGCTACCTTCACCATAGGCACCAACCTTGAGCCTGAGCAGGAGGAGGCCCTGGTCAGGTTCCTACGCGCGAACAAGAAGGTATTTGCATGGGAGCCTAATCAACTGGTGGGGGTCCCGAGGGATGTAATTGGCATCACCTCAATGGGTGCCCCAACATGCACCCTGTGAAGCAGAAGGCAAGGTGTTAGTCCACTGAAAAGCAGGCCTTCATCGCCCAAGAGACCCGCAAGTTAGAAGCTATAGGGGTCATTCGCGAGGTCCGCTACCCTGATTGGCTGGCCAACCCTGTTGTCGTACCCGAAAAGGGAGGAAAGGAACACATGTGTGTCGACTTCACCAACCTCAACAAAGCCTGCCCATAGGATCCGTTCCCGCTCCCCCGCATCGACCAGATTTTCGACTCTACCGCTGAGTGTGACCCACTGTGCTTCCTGGATGCCTTCTCGGGCTACCATCAGATCAAGATGGCGGTGGAGGACATGGAGAAAACGGCCTTCCTAACCCCGTGCGGGGTTTACTGCTATACCTGCATGCCGTTTGGGTCGCGCAATGCAGGGGCGACCTTCTAGTGATTGATGCACATCGCCCTGGGGTGACAGCTCGGGAGGAACGCTGAAGCTTACGTTGATGACATTGTGGTGAAGTCTCGGGAGGCAAAAACCCTGATACAGGACTTGGAAGAAACCTTCGCGAGCCACAGCGAAGTAGACCTGCGGCTCAACCTGGAGAAGTGTGTGTTTGGAGTCCCCTTGGGCAAGCTCCTGGGCTTCCTCGTATCCCACAGGGGCATTGAGGCCAACCCAGAGAAGGTCAAGGCAGTCGAAGACATGAGCCCGCCGAAGACCCTCAGGGAAATGCAGAAGCTCACCGGGCGTGTAACCGCTTTGGGACGTTTTATCTCCAAGCTGGGAGAGCGAACGCTGCCCTTCTTCAAGCTGATGAAGAAGAGAGGCCCCTTCGAATAGACTGAAGAGGCAGACAAGGCATTCCAGGACCTCAAGAGGTACCTTACCAGCCTCCCAGTAATGGTGGCCCTGCGCCCTCGGGAGCCCTGGTGCTCTACCTTGCAGCCACCCCTTACTCCGCTAGCACAACCCTGGTGGCAGTTAGAAAGGAGCGCTAGGCCTCGGCCGCAACTGCAGTCCCGGCCAAAGCCGAGCAAGGCCAGGAAGGCCTCGCAAAGACCACGACCACGACAGAAAAGGAACAGCCTCGTCAAGGGAACGCACCCGAAGCGGAGGAGGCCACCTCAGGCGACCAAGGATTGAGGGTCACGCCGCCTCAGGAGGCACCTCAACCTCCACAGGACGCGGGCAGCACCAGCACCCTCAACCTCGTCGAGCACCCGGTGTACTTTGTCCGTACGGTGCTGCGGGACGCGAGGGCACGGTACCCGATGCCCCAAAAACTCCTCCTCGCACTATTAGTGGCCTCGTGCAAGTTGCGGCACTACTTTCAAGGCCATCCCATCAAGGTCGTCTCAGCCTAGCATCTGGAAAGGGTACTCAGGAGCCCTAATTCAGCGGGGAGGGTCGCAGAATGGAACATCAAACTACAAGCATTCCTGCTAGAATTCAGCATGACCACGGTCATTAAGGGAGCTGCGCTCGCAGATTTCACGGCGGAATGGACAGAGGCACCAGGGCTCAAAACGGGCGAGGACCGGTCGCTCTCCCCGAGAAGTGAAGCACCGGACGGTTCGGTAATGTACTTCAACGGAGCATTCTCGCGGCAGGGCGCGGGGGCTGGCGCAGTGCTCATATCCCCCACTCTGGACAAGCTTTACTATGCCGTGCATCTCTGTTTCCAGCATGGGGAGAAGGTCTCCAAAACATAGCAGAGTACGAGGGCCTGCTAGCAGGCTTGAAGGCCGCCGTCGCCTTGGGGGTAAAACGAATCACCATCAAAGGCGATTCGCAACTCCTCGTCAACTTCTCCAACAAGGTATACGAGCCGAAGGAGGAGCACATGGAAGCGTACCTCACGGAGGTCCGCAGGATGGAGAAGCAGTTTTGGGAGTTGGAGTTACAGCACGGGCCTCGCGGCACCAACCAAGAGGCTGATGACATTGCCAAGAGGGCATCCAGGCGACTGCCTCAGGAGCCTGGCGTCTTCGAGGAATGACTCTTCAAACCTTCGGTGGCACCATTTCCATCAAGCACGGCACAACCTAGAGAGGAGCTCCCTCAACCGCCCGCCTCGGGGGGCCCAGCCTTTGGCCCGGCCTCGGGGGTGCGCCTGCTCCTGGCGTTGGAACCTCAGGAAGGATGCTAGACTGAAGAGTTCAAGGACTACTTGATGCGAGGAACCCTGCCAGAGAAGGAGGAAGATGCAGAGCGTGTGGCGAGACAGGCCACGACCTACTGCATCCAGGACGGAGAGCTCTACCGGAAGCGACCAAACGACGTGTCCTTACGTTGCATTTCTAGGGAACAAGGAAGATAGCTGTTAGCAGACATACATGGTGGAGACTATGGGCACCACTCGTCATCACGCACCCTCATTGGCAAGGCGTTCCGCAATGGGTTCTACTGGCCCACAGCACTCAACTATGCCGTCGAGCTGGTGAGGGCCTGTGAAGCCTGCCAATTCCACGCCAAGCAAATCCACCAGCCGGCTCAGGGCCTGCAGACCATACCCCTCTCATGGCCATTCGCGGTTTGGGGGCTGGACATTCTGGGCGCGTTCCCATGGGCACCAGGGGGCTATCGCTACCTCTACATCGCCATCGACAAATTCACCAAGTGGGCTGAAGTGGAAGCCGTCCGCACCATCCTAGCAGGCTCCGCAGTCAAGTTCATCAAAGGCATTGTGAGCCGATTCGGGGTGCCTAATCGCATCATCACCGACAACGGTTCGCAGTTCACTAGAAGTCTCTTTAAAACATACTGTGCTAATCTTGGAACACAGATATGCTACGCTTCGGTGGCGCATCCTCGAAGCAACGGCCAAGCTAAGCGGGCCAACGCGGAGGTGTTGAAAGGCCTCAAGACCAGGACCTTCAAGAAAAAACTGGAAGCCTGCGGTAGGGGCTGGTACGACGAGCTCCAGTCTGTGCTACGGTCTATCCGCACGACCGCGACCAAGTCAACTGGAGAAACTCCATTCTTCCTCGTCTACGGAGCTGAAGCCGTCCTCCCTCACGAGATCAAGCGTCGTTCCGCGCGGGTCCTGGCGTTCGATGGAACGCAGCAGGACGCCATGCGGGGGACGGATCTCGTGCTGGGGGAGGAGCGTCGTCGAGAGGCCGCGCTGCGAGCAGCAAGGTATCAACAGACGCTACGACGAGACCACTATCGCAACATCCGCCCCAGAACTCTTGAGGTAGGGGACCTCGTACTCAGGCGGGTCCTCTCTAGGGAGGGGCTGCACAAGCTCTCTCCCATGTGGGAGGGCCCAATCAAGGTTGTTCATCTTTCCAGGCCCGGCTCCGCGCGCTTGGAAACCCAGGAGGGTATACCCATCCAGAACGCGTGGAACATTCAGGATCTTAGGAAATTCTACCCCTGAGCAAGGCCCGGTGCCTGTGAAGAAGGCCGATGCCTGTGAAGCTGCCGCATTTTGGAAAACGCACGGTGCCTGTGAAGAAGGCCAATGCCTGTGAAGCTGCGGCATTTTGGAAAAGGCCCGGTGCCTATGAAGAAGGCCAATGCCTGTGAAGCTGCCGCATTTTGGAAAAGGCCTGGTGCCTGTGAAGAAGGCCAATGCCTATGAAGCTGCCGCATTTTGGAAAAGGCCCGGTGCCTGTGAAGAAGGCCAATGCCTGTGAAGTTGCCGCGTTTTGGAAAAGGCCCGGTGCCTGTGAAGAAGGCCAATGCCTGTGAAGCTCGCTGCCTGTGACACTCTCACGTAATAATGAGTGGGGCTATACACGCCTCGGAGTCTCCAGAGTGCCGCCCTTGGGCCTCGTGCGCTCCCGCCCACGCCTAGTGGCAGCACTTATCTCCGCGCTGGTGAGAAGACATCAAAGACTAGATTAAGTGTCGGACGCGGCTTTTTCATTTGCTTTCTTCAATTGGTTTCTTTGTTCCTATTTGAAGTTTTATTGGAGCTGTTGACGTATCTAGCTTGAGACTCTTTGTCTTCTTTGCTCACTTACCTCGTTTTCTCTTATGCAAGTCTCGCGAGGGAGGTGCGCGGGTACCCTCGCGAGTGTTTTTCTTCCCCGGTCGTTTAAAAGCCTCCCTATCCGGGTCCTCCGTGAGAGCACCCCTCTCAGTCTGTGCCCCACGGGCATCGTGATGTGAACACAGAACCTGGGGCGGTCGCCCCCGCAACCGAGGCTGAAAGCTACCCCTCCTGACTAATCCTTGCAGGACATGAAGCGTGAGGCGAGGCCCCTGGCCTCAGGAGGCAAAGGCCGTGACAAGCCTCCCCGAGCTAAGTAGTTCTCGTACACGGACATGCGGCACAGGAACAGAACACAGAAATAGCGGAAACATCATAATAATTAACAGCAATAGTTCAACACGCCCCCGCGGGGCCCGATACTACTTTCTTTTTTGCGCAGGAAATGAAGAAAAACAAAATGGGCACGACTTGCTGAGCATCAACACGCGGCAACGGCTCCTGCTCCCTCCAGAGCTCAGTTAGATCCCTTCTCTCGCTTCATCGAGGCGCGACGGTGGGTTGACCCGCTGCCTTCCCCCAGGCGGGCACGACGGCACGGAGGCTGGTCGCGGCCACCGCTGGAGGAGCTGGTGCCCGAAGGAGAGCCGCCGAAGCTTGGCGTGCCCCGAGCGTCGCAGACCACGCGCCAGCCGCCATTTTCATCCTGATCGACGCCGGGGCTGGGCGCGCGGCCACGGTCATCATCTTTGGGGCAGCACCCAGCACGGCGACCGTCTTCCCCGAACACCCTCACGTAGAGGGTGTGTCACGACCGGTTTTCCAATAAAAATATTTATTGATAAACCAGTCTATAGAGTCCAGTATGAGAGAAATCCTCCTCACTGGTAGACAATTTCTTGATACAATAAGCCAGTAGCATAAAATATATTACAGGGTTGAACTACGGTCGCTCAACCAAATTATTACAAGCACGCCAATAATCATACATAATGGCGGACAGGACACAGTGGTGTGGAGACATACTACTGACTCATGGATAGGTTGGTGGTGGAAAAGCACAGCGGGAAGGGAAATACAAGACTCTAATGATATCATTTCATCGAACGTCGAGGTGAGGCTCGATAAATTTATTTGGTAGCGGAAGCGGTTATAAAACAGTGGCCAAATCCAGGGTCGCACGAGACTGACTGGGACTCCTCTAAGTGTCGGACTCGCTATCGAACTCTTCATCCATGAGATCGCCTTCTTCAGCATCTGGCCAAATCAACAAGCCAGTGAGTACTTTGAAAGTACTCGCAAGACAGTTCGGACGTAAGATATAACAAATGCATGCATGGATGCAAAATGATTAACTCCTTAATGCACAATAAATAAAATTGGCATAACGGGTAAGTAAAAAGGGAAAACGGCGGTAATCCGCCTGAAATTCCACTGACATAAATAAGGACCGATCGAGTGTCTGAAGCGACGCCTCGAAAGGTGAACAAATGCAAATAAGGAAAGGATGCCACAGTCGGGCATCTTAGCGACACCACGAAAAGGGCTTTAAAAGAAATGCCACAGTCGGACATCTGTGCGACATCGCGTAAAGGGCTTTTAAAAAAAATGCCACAGTCGGACATCTGAGCGACATCGCAGAAAGGGCTTTAAAAGAAATACCACAGTCGGACGTCTGAGCGACATCACATAAAGGGCTTTTA
>NC_057807.1:354217656-354218319 GCF_018294505.1 Triticum aestivum | reverse complement strand
CATTTCATCGAACGTCGAGGTGAGGCTCGATAAATTTATTTGGTAGCGGAAGCGGTTATAAAACAGTGGCCAAATCCAGGGTCGCACGAGACTGACTGGGACTCCTCTAAGTGTCGGACTCGCTATCGAACTCTTCATCCATGAGATCGCCTTCGTCAGCATCTGGCCAAATCAACAAGCCAGTGAGTACTTTGAAAGTACTCGCAAGACAGTTCGGACGTAAGATATAACAAATGCATGCATGGATGCAACATGATTAATTCCTTAATGCACAATAAATAAAATTGGCATAACGGGTAAGTAAAAAGGGAAAACGGCGGTAGTCCGCCTGAAATTCCACAGACATAAATAAGGACCGATCGAGTGTCTGAAACGACGCCTCGAAAGGTGAACAAATGCAAATAAGGAAATGATGCCACAGTCGGGCATCTTAGCGACACCACATAAAGGGCTTTAAAAGAAATGCCACAGTTGGACATCTGAGCGACATCGCGTAAAGGGCTTTTAAAAGAAATGCCACAGTCGGACGTCTGAGCGACATCGCAGAAAGGGCTTTAAAAGAAATACCACAGTCGGACGTCTGAGCGACATCACATAAAGGGCTTTTAAAAGAATTGCCACAGTCGGACGTCTGAGCGACATCACATAAAGGGCTTTAAAAGA
>NC_057807.1:354104466-354217559 GCF_018294505.1 Triticum aestivum | reverse complement strand
GTCTGAGCGACATCACAAAAAGGGCTTTAAAAGAAATGCCACAGTCGGACGTCTGAGCGACATCACATAAAGGGCTTTAAGAGAAATGCCACAGTCGGACGTCTGAGCGACATCACATAAAGGGCTTTAAAAGAAATGCCACAGTCGGACATCTGAGCGACATCACATAAAGGGCTTTAAATTCACCAGTAAACAATACTCATAATAAACATTCACACCATGAGAATAAACGGGTTAGTCCATCCACAGGGATAATCATTCAATTGGACTTAGCACTCATGCGATTCACCGGAGTCTCTGTCATCAAAGCTGACAATTGATTAGGATCAGATGGAACGAACTTGACATGGAAGAGATGATTTGGAGGAATATATGACTCTGCAGAGTTTGTACAAAATTTTTCCCACAGTCAACGGATTTCCGTAGTCCCGAAGGACTAGTTCCGTTTATGGTATTTCGGGAGAAAACACAACTAACTGGTACACACCCATCCTACCTCTCGATGCTAGGAATCACCCTAGTCATCGTCCAAGAAAAACTTTTGATACGGGGAGATCACAATCTCGAATAGCATGGGATCAAATTTATATACGCGCGCTCTAAGGGGTGCCCCCCTCTTGGTCCCAACCGGAAACACCCATGCCCCCTGACCGGATGACTGGCTTTAATCCAGGGCCATGGAACCATCATCACGGCCTCTCCTCTTTGGTGTGTACCACGAAAGTGGTTTGCAACTTACTAAACCATATTCCTTGCGGAAAACATGTGGTAGTACAAGGAAGGAAATGATAGGTACTGGACCGAAATGGTTTGACACTGAAGTCACATAGTCTAGCGTAAGACTGGCATGCTACAACACTGCCATCATACCCATCCTCATACCAACACATGGCCATTCATATTCACATTCATCCACGTATGGATCGTTGAACTCACTCACCTCGTTATCACATAAAATAATGTTCATCGGTATGCTTACCAACATGCCATGAAACTAACTAAATGCAAAACATGCCGAGACACTCATCATATCAAAAGTTCAAACATGCTTGCCTGGTTCAGAGTAGTCGGAGCCTAGCTCGGTGAAGTTCGCGGCTCCGTCACCTCCTTCGGTATCTACGGTTTAAAGAAAATACATGCACTAACGTAAATACCAAGGAGAGCACAGAAGGTAAACTAAATATTTTTCAAATAAACCTGGTAAAAAACTAGACAAAATTTTAAAGAGAACAGAAAAAGAATCAATCAAAAATACTTTTCTGATTAAAAGTTATAAGGGTTTTTGTCCAGGGACTTATCTGTAATGAAACAAAAGATTTCCAGGGGCTAGTTTATAAAAGCAGAAAACGCTTCGGTAGCGATTACGCCAGCCCGAAGAGAAAACGTATTTGGCAGAAGGCGTTTTCAGATAACGCTTCGTTTAGAAAGGACAGAGAGGCTGACAGCGGGTCCCACTTGTCATGTTTAAATATTCAAATGGGAGGGACGAGGCTCGTCGGCGCCCGAGAGCTGCTGAGGTCGCCGGCGGCGATCCACGGCGAGGCATGGGGATCAGAGGTTACCAATGTGCTCACCGTGTCCTTCCGCAACGGTGGGAGGTGGTGTTGGTCGCCGGTGAGCACCACGTCGACGGCGGTCTCAACTCCGGCGGATGGTGGTTCGGGCGTGGATGGAGCTCGTCGGAGAGGGCTGCAAAGATCAAATTGAGGTGGGGGTTAGACTACTGGGTGCAAGAGAGGGCTACGGACGAGGTTTGGGCGCCGGAGGTGGCCTCACCGAAGTGAATCGAGCTGGAGGCCGAGGCGGATCGGGGTGGCCGGAGCCGGGGAAGGAGACCTCCTCGAGGTCCTCCCAGTGGCCTGGCGGGGTGTTGGTGAGTAGTGGGGGTGCTCGGGACCCCTTTATATAGGCGGTCCGAGGCGGTTGCCGTGAACGGAGATTTCCGGCGAGCGATTAAGGTGGCGCAGTGCTCGGTCGGGGTGGTTAGGGAGTCGAGCGTCATCACGGAGGTTCAAAGGGTCCATTTTTGTGCTAAGCTGGCCGGGGTTTGGGCGTTTGGGTCGAGCTCGACGGAACGGGGTGGCGCGGGCCCGTCGGCGGCAGAGAGCGCGCTCCGTGCGTGCTGCGCCACGGCGACGGTGCCACATGCGTGCGCTGGCACGGAGAAGGCCACGCGGAGCCACCATAAGATTTGGGCGGTGCCGAACGGCGTTACGCCGCCGTTCTCCTCCCTGTCAGCCGTTACGGGGAGCCGGCCGCCGCAAGACACGCTGGCGCAGGTGGGCCAGGGCGCCACCGACACCAGGGTCGTGCCAAGTGCGCGTGTGAGGCTTCGGACAAGCAAGCGAGGCCGCGAGCAACGTGCCAAGTGCACTGTGGCCGCGTGACTGAAACTGTCGAAACTGAAGATGACACTGAAACTGAATTTCTGAACTTTGAACAGTAACAGTGCCCACAAGGTGTTCGATCAAATGAAAATGGCCTCTGGTGATTTTTCCTTGAGCTGATTTTTTGTGGAGTGGCTTCTCCTTGCTCAAGTAGGCTGTATGATTTTTGGTGGAATTTTTGAAGGAGTGTAGATATGAATTTCACCAAATTTGGCAAATCTGGTCCAAACTTGCAGAGACTAAATTTTGAAAATCTTGAAAAGAGGAGGAGTGGATCAAGATGGTTCTGGGTTATGGATGCTAAGGACAATCCAGGAGAATTGGTTTTAGGTCAAAACTCAAATGCAATAGGGCACTTGCTTTGAAAATCTCTTAGGCTCCAAATAATTTTCAGAATTGAATTTGGGGAAAAATAATTAGAATAAAAATCCAAAACCAGTTTGGATTAGTTGGGACAGATAATTTAGGGTGATCACAAGGGGAAGGGGAGGTTTTGGAGGGGTTTTATCTCATGGGCAAAAATACAAAGCCAAGGGTGGCTTCAAAGATATGAAAATCCCAAATTTTCATGGGGTTTCTTTTTAAAAGAAAAAAAAATTAAACTCCAAAATAATTTTGAGAGAGAACCAATAGAGAAGAAGTTTGCAAAAGATCAACCACCAAAGTTTGAAGGAAATAAAATCCCTGCCAAGGCAAAAAGAGGTTTTTAAGAAGCTGGTTTTTCTGAGAAAGAAAAAAAATAAAAGAACAAAAGTCTCTCCTCAAAACCACAAAGCTTTTTGATAAAAACCAAATAAAAAATTTGGAGTGTCACAACACCTACCCCCTTAGGAAAAATCTCGTCCCCGAGATTTCAGCTGATCCTTAAATAAGTGTGGATGCTCTGTCCGAAGGAAATCCTCGCTTTCCCAAGTTTCTTCACTGTCGGTGTGATTGCTCCACTGGACTTTGAAAAACTTTATGGTTTTCTGTCGGGTCCTCCTTTCAGACTCCTCTAATATTCTTATGGGACGTTCTCAATAAGTGAGGTCTGGCTGTACGTCAATGTTCTCATGAGCTACATGTTTCTCTGGGTTGCTTACGCACTTCCTTAACTGAGAGACGTGGAACACGTCGTGAATGTCGGACAAGTCTTCGGGTAAGTCTAGCTGGTAGGCTACAGTGCCTCTTCGTGCCACTATATAAAATGGTCCAATGAATCTTGGTGCTAATTTTCCTTTAATCTTAAACCGTTGCAATCCTCTCATCGGGGATACTCTCAAGTATACGAATTCACCGGGTTCGAAGCTGACCCTACGATGTTTCTGGTCATAATAACTTTTGTGTCGACTTTGAGCGGTCTTAAGTCGGTCCTTGATTAGTTTGACTTTTTCCTCGGCTTCTCTGAGCATATCTGGTCCGAAGATGCGGCTGTCTCCGGTCTCTGACCAATTTAACGGGGTACGACATCTCCTTCCGTATAGGGCTTCGAAAGGAGCCATTTGCAAGCTGGTCTGGTAACTGTTGTTGTATGCAAACTTGGCATATGGCAGGCTGTCCTCCCAACTGGTTCCATAGGTGAGGACACATGCTCTCAGCATGTCTTCCAAAACCTGGTTTACGCGTTCTGTTTGTCCATCAGTCTGTGGATGGTATGCGGTACTGAAGGCTAGTTGGGTTCCCAGAGCCTGTTGTAATTGCTCCCAAAATCTTGAGACGAACTGAGTGCCTCTGTCGGAAATTATAGTCTTCGGGACACCGTGCAGACAGACTATGCGGGAAAGATAAATCCTGGCAAGCCTCTGAGTGGTGTAGGTTGTCTTTACTGGAATAAAGTGTGCTACTTTGGTCAACCTGTCAGTGATGACCCATATGGCATCATTTCCGTGTCGTGACCGAGGTAATCCGACAATAAAATCCATCCCTATTTCATCCCATTTCCACTCAGGTATTTTGTTAGGTTGCAGTAGTCCGGCTGGTCTCTGATGTTCAGCTTTTATGCGTTGACATGAGTCGCAACATGCAATGAAAGCGGCTATGTCCCTCTTCATACCGTGCCACCAAAATCTTTCCTGAATATCCTTATACATTTTGGTTCCTCCAGGGTGGATCGAATATGGAGTGGTGTGTGCTTCAGTTAAAACTTGCTGTTTAAGGTCTTCTATGTTTGGCACGCATAGCCTTTCTCCGTACCATAATATTCCTTCATTGTCTATGACGAATTCCGAGGCCTTGCCCATACTCAACTTCCTTTTAATTCCTTCAATGCTGGGGTGACCGGACTGAGCCTCTTTAATTTTCTCCACAAGGTGTGGTTGTATTTCCAAGTTTGATATGGTGCCTTCTGCTACCATTATCAAGTTGAGCTTGACAAATTCTTGATGGAATTCGGGCCTCAAGCTGTGCAGATAGTTCCCGTTGGAGCTGGGGTTCCGACTCAGGGCATCGGCCACTACGTTTGCTTTCCCTGGATGGTAATGGATACCCACATCGTAATCCTTTACCAATTCTAACCAGCGGCGTTGCCGTAAATTTAGTTCTGGCTGCGTAAAAATGTATTTGAGGCTTTTGTGATCCGTATATATCTCACATCGATTTCCAAGTAGAAAATGCCTCCATTCCTTGAGTGCATGAATAACTGCTGCCATTTCTAAATCATGAGTGGGATAATTTTCCTCGTGTTTGCGAAGTTGCCTTGAAGCGTAGGCGACAACCTTGCCTTCTTGCATCAACACGCATCCGAGACCCTTTCTGGATGCGTCACAAAATACTTCAAAATTCTTGTGTATATCGGGTACAATTAATACTGGTGCTGTTGTTAATTTCCGTTTTAGCTCTTGGAAACTTTTCTCGCAGGCTTCTGTCCATTCAAACTTCTTATCTTTCTTGAGTAACTGTGTCATAGGCTTGGATATGGTGGAAAATCCTTCAATAAATCTGCGGTAATATCCTGCCATTCCCAAGAAACTTCGTATGTCTGTTACGCTGGCTGGTGACTTCCAGTCAAGTACGGCCTTGACTTTCTCTGGGTCCACTGCTATACCGTCTTGGGTCAGCACGTGGCCTAGAAAACCTACTTGTCTTAGCCAAAATTCGCACTTGCTGAACTTGGCATACAATTGGTGTTTCCTTAGCTCTCCTAGTACAATCCTGAGATGTTCTGCGTGCTCTTCTGGTGTTTTGGAGTATACCAGAATATCGTCGATGAATACTACGACGAATTTGTCCATAAACTTCATAAATACTTTGTTCATGAGGTGAACAAAATATGCCGGGGCGTTAGTCAATCCAAATGGCATCACTGTGAATTCGTACAGCCCATATCTGGAGGTGAAGGCTGTTTTGGGGATATCTTCCGTTCGTACCTTCAATTGATGGTATCCTGACCTTAAGTCGATTTTTGAGAATACCTTGGCCTGAGCAAGTTGATCAAACAAATCGTTTATCCTTGGCATCGGGTATTTGTTTTTGACTGTGACCATGTTAAGTGCTCGATAGTCGATACACAATCTCAGCGTTCCATCCTTCTTTTTGGCAAATAAAATTGGTGATCCCCAAGGTGAGGAGCTGGCCCGAATGTATCCTTTATCCAGTAATTCCTTTATTTGCTTCTTCAATTCGATCAACTCGGATGGTGCCATTCTGTATGGTTTCTTGTATATGGGGGTGGTTCCTGGCGCTAGCTCAATGCGGAATTCTATTTCTCGATCTGGTGGCATGCCTGGCAGCTCTTCAGGGAATACATCTGGAAATTCACACACTACTGGAACCTTGTTTAGCTCAGAAACGTCCACCTTATTTAATCTCGGTTGCCGGGGTCTTTTTCCTTCCTTGGCTGATACTCTTATTGTCTTCCCTTGGTGGTGTGTGAGAATCACTGTCCTGTTGAAACAGTCGATAAAACCTTTATTGGTGGTTAGCCAATCCATCCCTAAGATGACATCCAGTCCTTTATTTTCCAATACAATAAGATTTGCGTAAAACTCCAATCCTTCAAACTCAATGACCACATTCTGACAGTAATTCTGAGAAACTTGCTGAATCCCGGGGGACTTGATTATTAGGGATTTCTCCAAAGGAAGCATCGAAAAATTATTTTGCAAAGCAAAACTTTTCGAGATAAAAGAGTGAGAAGCTCCAGAATCAAACAAAACCATTGCAGGTATTGTGTTGACAGGAAACGTACCGAGTACGATATCCGGAGCATTTTGTGCCTCCTCTTTGGTTACGTGGTTCAGATGACCCTTCCTGTGGTTGTTGTTGGGATTGAAATTGTTTCGTTTGGGCGCTGAATTATTGCCGCCGTTGTTCGGCTTTGGGGTTGAGTTCCTTGGCTTGGGGCACTGTTTGGCATAATGCCCTTCTTCTCCACAAGCGTAACAGGTAACGCCGGGGCGATAGGTGAATTCCTTGTCCCTTGCATGAAAATTTTTGATTGGGCGTGAGACATTGGATGAGAATTTGGGTGTCCCACCCCTTTTAAAATCTATCTTGCTTCGGTGATTGCGAGTGTGATTAGTCTGGTCCCTTTTTCGCTTGCGGATATCTTCCAGACTGCGTCTCTCATTTTCCAGAGTAATGGCCTTGTCCACCAGCGTTTTAAAATCAGGAAAAGTGTGCACGACCAGTTGGCATTTAAGTGCGGGCGCTAGACCGTCAAGGAATTTCTCCATCTTCTTGATTTCAGTCATACGCTCCTCATTGGCGTAGCGGGATAATAGGGTAAATTGACTGTTGTAATCTGACACTGTCATGTTCCTTTGTTTGAGGTCATCAAATTCTCTCTTCTTGATTTTCATAATACTCTTAGGAATATGTGCACCACGGAAACCTTCCTTGAAATCATCCCAGGTTATGTCATTTTCGTTGGGATGCATGTGCAGAAAATTCTCCCACCACGATGCGGCTGCTCCTGTGAGATAGTGTGGAGCATATAGTACTTTCTCGAGATCTGAACACTTTGCAATAATTAATTTCCTCTCCATATCTCGAAGCCAGTCCTCGGCTTCAAGAGGTTTGTCAGTGTGAGAAAATGTTTGAGGACGTGTCTTCTGTAGCTCAGATAACTTGGAATGTTGCTGATACTGTCCATGATGATTCCCCATGTTGATGACTTGGTTCATCATCTCGCGATGTTGTTGCTGACTCTGTTCATAAAGGCGGCACATTTGTGAAAGTGCCGATTCATTGCCTGGTTGGCTAGACTGTCCCTGAGTGAACTCGTTGCTGGGTTGTGCATCATAATTTTCCTCTGATGGAATTGGCATGGAGCGAGTCCAAGGACGAGACATTTTTCACTCTGGGGATATATTTTGTAAAACCCATAAGAAAAGCGGAAAAAGTCGCAAAAACAAATCCATAAAATGCATAAAGCTGGCGGATATTATTAAATACCCAAGCTTACTTAAGAAAAAAAACAAATCGACTTGCGCACGGAGAAGGACTGCTCATTACATATCTTACACGCGGGCGGTAATTATACAGTACATCACTCAGGATATGTGTACATAATCCTGACATGTTATTAAGGCTAGTGCACTTCTCCAGATCCTACATGATGCGCAAACAGGCTACTTCTCACAACCTATGCACATATCTTACAAAGCGGTACAATACATGGCAGCTAAGCGTACTCAGGCAGAGATGTTGACGATCTCCCTTGCCCTGCCGAGGGCGAGGCGTAGCGAGGTTGGGGACTCGACTTCCTCCTCGCTAACGGGCTCCATACGTGTAGTGTTGCGCAGAGCGGGCGGAGTGGTTGCCAGGGGCGGAGCAACACGTACAGGAGTGGGCGCGAAGGTTGGTGTAGTGCGCGCTGGAGTGGGTGCAATGACTTGGTTAAATTCTTCGGTAGAAGGCAGGCGACGAGTAGGCGTAAAAGATGCTGATGACGAGACAAAAGTCGGTGGCGGAGCGATGGGTAGGAGCTCCCTCCTGTTGGCAGCACAGCCATGGACTGAGTCCATGCGGGTAGCTACGAAGTCGTCCACCAGGTTGTCGAAGGCTGCCTCCAGGGCCCGGAGATACTCAATGAGCATCTCAAAAGCCTCGTCTCGTTCTCCTCTGGGGCAGGAGTATGCGTAGTGACAGGTGTAAGGCACATGGCACGGAAGATAACGGTAACGACGAGTCCTCATCACGGGAAGGACATCCCTGAGACGAGCTATCGCCTCGCGGGCTGCCATCTGCATAGCATGCCTCTCCGTAGGCATAGCTCTTCCCACGAACCGGAAGCGGCGTGACTCACCACGCCCTCCCCTGAACTGCACCGCGGCCTGGTGCATGGTCAGACTGTCGTTGACTCGGTGCTGGTAGAGTGTGAAGACTGGGCGCACGGATGGCCCCATCGCGACCTGAACGATGAAAGAAAGAAGCTTGACGAACCCATCGGGCACGTTGGCGAAGGTCTGAGACTCGCAGCTGACGTCGGCCATCTACAAAAGTAGGCAAAATTCTGCAGGGTCAGATCATAAATTTATGCTGACTGACAGAAAATGACTACAATTGCAAAAGCATAAAATAGCCCTGTCATGCTAATAACTAATTAGCGATCGCACCTAGTGGCTTCCTACAGTCAGCCTGGCTCTGGTACCAAGCTTGTCACGACCGGTTTTCCAATAAAAATATTTATTGATAAACCAGTCTTTTGAGTCCAGTATGAGAGAAATCCTCCTCACTGGTAGACAATTTCTTGATACAATAAGCCAGTAGCATAAAATATATTACAGGGTTGAACTGCGGTCGCTCAACCAAATTATTACAAGCACGCCAATAATCATACATAATGGCGGACAGGACACAGTGGTGTGGAGACATACTACTGACTCATGGATAGGTTGGTGGTGGAAAAGCACAGCGGGAAGGGAAATACAAGACTCTAATGATATCATTTCATCGAACGTCGAGGTGAGGCTCGATAAATTTATTTGGTAGCGGAAGCGGTTATAAAACAGTGGCCAAATCCAGGGTCGCACGAGACTGACTGGGACTCCTCTAAGTGTCGGACTCGCTATCGAACTCTTCATCCATGAGATCGCCTTCGTCAGCATCTGGCCAAATCAACAAGCCAGTGAGTACTTTGAAAGTACTCGCAAGACAGTTCGGACGTAAGATATAACAAATGCATGCATGGATGCAACATGATTAATTCCTTAATGCACAATAAATAAAATTGGCATAACGGGTAAGTAAAAAGGGAAAACGGCGGTAGTCCGCCTGAAATTCCACTGACATAAATAAGGACCGATCGAGTGTCTGAAGCGACGCCTCGAAAGGTGAACAAATGCAAATAAGGAAAGGATGCCACAGTCGGGCATCTTAGCGACACCACATAAAGGGCTTTAAAAGAAATGCCACAGTCGGACATCTGAGCGACATCGCGTAAAGGGCTTTTAAAAGAAATGCCACAGTCGGACGTCTGAGCGACATCGCAGAAAGGGCTTTAAAAGAAATACCACAGTCGGACGTCTGAGCGACATCACATAAAGGGCTTTTAAAAGAATTGCCACAGTCGGACGTCTGAGCGACATCACATAAAGGGCTTTAAAAGAATTGCCACAGTCGGACGTCTGAGCGACATCACAAAAAGGGCTTTAAAAGAAATGCCACAGTCGGACGTCTGAGCGACATCACAAAAGGGCTTTAAAAGAATGCCACAGTCGGACGTCTGAGCGACATCACAAAAAGGGCTTTAAAAGAAATGCCACAGTCGGACGTCGGAGCGACATCACATAAAGGGCTTTAAAAGAAACGCCACAGTCGGACGTCTGAGCGACATCACATAAAGGGCTTTAAAAGAAATGCCACAGTCGGACGTCTGAGCGACATCACATAAAGGGCTTTAAATTCACCAGTAAACAATACTCATAATAAACATTCACACCATGAGAATAAACGGGTTAGTCCATCCACAGGGATAATCATTCAATCGGACTTAGCACTCATGCGATTCACCGGAGTCTCTGTCATCAAAGCTGACAATTGATTAGGATCAGATGGAACGAACTTGACATGGAAGAGATGATTTGGAGGAATATATGACTCTGCAGAGTTTGTACAAAATTTTTCCCACAGTCAACGGATTTCCGTAGTCCCGAAGGACTAGTTCCGTTTATGGTATTTCGGGAGAAAACACAACTAACCGGTACACACCCATCCTACCTCTCGATGCTAGGAATCACCCTAGTCATCGTCCAAGAAAAACTTTTGAGACGGGGAGATCACAATCTCGAATAGCATGGGATCAAATTTATATACGCGCGCTCTAAGGGGTGCCCCCCTCTCGGTCCCAACCGGAAACACCCATGCCCCCTGACCGGATGACTGGCTTTAATCCAGGGCCATGGAACCATCATCACGGCCTCTCCTCTTTGGTGTGTACCACGAAAGTGGTTTGCAACTTACTAAACCATATTCCTTGCGGAAAACATGTGGTAGTACAAGGAAGGAAATGATAGGTACTGGACCGAAATGGTTTGACACTGAAGTCACATAGTCTGGCGTAAGACTGGCATGCTACAACACTGCCATCGTACCCATCCTCATACCAACACATGGCCATTCATATTCACATTCATCCACGTATGGATCATTGAACTCACTCACCTCGTTATCACATAAAATAACGTTCATCGGTATGCTTACCAACATGCCATGAAACTAACTAAATGCAAAACATGCCGAGACACTCATCATATCAAAAGTTCAAACATGCTTGCCTGGTTCAGAGTAGTCGGAGCCTAGCTCGGTGAAGTTCGCGGCTCCGTCACCTCCTTCGGTATCTACGGTTTAAAGAAAATACATGCGCTAACGTAAATACCAAGGAGAGCACAGAAGGTAAACCAAATATTTTTCAAATAAATCTGATAAAAAACTAGACAAAATTTTAAAGAGAACAGAAAAAGAATCAATCAAAAATACTTTTCTGATTAAAAGTTATAAGGGTTTTTGTCCAGGGACTTATCTGTAATGAAACAGAAGATTTCCAGGGGCTAGTTTATAAAAGCAGAAAACGCTTCGGTAGCGATTACGCCAGCCCGAAGAGAAAACGTATTTGGCAGAAGGCGTTTTCAGATAACGCTTCGTTTAGAAAGGACAGAGAGGCTGACAGCGGGTCCCACTTGTCATGTTTAAATATTCAAATGGGAGGGACGAGGCTCGTCGGCGCCCGAGAGCTGCTGAGGTCGCCGGCGGCGATCCACGGCGAGGCATGGGGATCAGAGGTTACCAATGTGCTCACCGTGTCCTTCCGCAGCGGTGGGGGTGGTGTTGGTCGCCGGTGAGCACCACGTCGACGGCGGTCTCAACTCCGGCGGATGGTGGTTCGGGCGTGGATGGAGCTCGTCGGAGAGGGCTGCAAAGATTAAATTGAGGTGGGGGTTAGACTACTGGGTGCAAGAGAGGGCTACGGACGAGGTTTGGGCGCCGGAGGTGGCCTCACCGAAGTGAATCGAGCTGGAGGCCGAGGCGGATCGGGGTGGCCGGAGCCGGGGAAGGAGACCTCCTCGAGGTCCTCCCAGTGGCCTGGCGGGGTGTTGGTGAGTAGTGGGGGTGCTGCGTGCACGAGAGTGAGCTCGGGACCCCTTTATATAGGCGGTCCGAGGCGGTTGCCGTGAACGGAGATTTCCGGCGAGCGATTACGGTGGCGCAGTGCTCGGTCGGGGTGGTTAGGGAGTCGAGCGTCATCACGGAGGTTCAAAGGGTCCATTTTTGTGCTAAGCTGGCCGGGGTTTGGGCGTTTGGGTCGAGCTCGACGGAACGGGGTGGCGCGGGCCCGTCGGCGGCAGAGAGCGCGCTCCGTGCGTGCTGCGCCACGGCGACGGTGCCGCATGCGTGCGCTGGCACGGAGAAGGCCACGCGGAGCCACCAGAAGATTTGGGCGGTGCCGAACGGCGTTGCGCCGCCGTTCTCCTCCCTGTCGGCCGTTACGGGGAGCCGGCCGCCGCAAGACACGCCGGCGCAGGCGGGCCAGGGCGCCACCGACGCCAGGGTCGCGCCAAGTGCGCGTGTGAAGCTTCGGACAAGCAAGCGAGGCCGCGAGCAACGTGCCAAGTGCACTGTGGCCGCGTGACTGAAACTGTCGAAACTGAAGATGACACTGAAACTGAATTTCTGAACTTTGAACAGTAACAGTGCCCACAAGGTGTTCGACCAAATGAAAATGGCCTCTGGTGATTTTTCCTTGAGCTGATTTTTGGTGGAGTGGCTTCTCCTTGCTCAAGTAGGCTGTATGATTTTTGGTGGAATTTTTGGAGGAGTGTAGATATGAATTTCACCAAATTTGGCAAATCTGGTCCAAACTTGCAGAGACTAAATTTTGAAAATTTTGAAAAGAGGAGGAGTGGATCAAGATGGTTCTGGGTTATGGATGCTAAGGACAATCCAGGAGAATTGGTTTGAGGTCAAAACTCAAATGCAATAGGGCACTTGCTTTGAAAATCTCTCAGGCTCCAAATAATTTTCAGAATTGAATTTGGGGAAAAATAATTAGAATAAAAATCCAAAACCAGTTTGGATTAGTTGGGACAGATAATTTAGGTTGATCACAAGGGGGAGGGGAGGTTTTGGAGGGGTTTTATCTCATGGGCAAAAATACAAAGCCAAGGGTGGCTTCAAAGATATGAAAATCCCAAATTTTCATGGGGTTTCTTTTTAAAAGAAAAAATTAAACTCCAAAATAATTTTGAGAGAGAACCAACAGAGAAGAAGTTTGCAAAAGATCAACCACCAAAGTTTGAAGGAAATAAAATCCCTGCCAAGGCAAAAAGAGGTTTTTAAGAAGAAGGTTTTTCTGAGAAAGAAAAAAAAATAAAAGAACAAAAGTCTCTCCTCAAAACCACAAAGCTTTTTGATAAAAACCAAATAAAAACTTTGGAGTGTCACAGGGTGGCATCTCCGTCGAACTTGAAGTGTAGGGTGCATCGCTAGCTCAGGCCACGCGCGGGAGCAAACATTTGCCGGCCGTGGGTCAGGGCCGCATTCCCGGCGATGGAGACCTCTAGTGAAGCCCAGGAGGCCCTGCTGCAGCAACCATCCGCCTGAAGCCAGAGGCTGCCCGGAGCGCCGGCCAGAAGTTCACCTGCAAAGAAGCGGGGAAGCTGGAGCCAGGTGCCGGTCGGATCCGCCGACCACACGACGAACTCCGGCAGCACCTCCACTGAGCGAAAGCGTGACCTAGGGGGTCGCGCAGCCACGACGTTCCTCCCATCGGCGACCGGGCGCTTGTTGCTACGCAGGGGACCGTTTCCACGACCGCGAGAAGCCACTGCAGGGGCCGCAGGATGCTTGCGAGGGCGGCCCCGACCGCGCTTGGTCGGGGGAGAGTCGGGCCCTTCCCGACGAGCCGTTCCCTTCTCCTCGGCCGAGAACTTCTTCGTCGGGGCCATGGGGATGGCAAGTAGCTGGGATGGAGAGAAAGGAGTAGCAGGAAGGGACGGACTGGAAGGGCTTGCGCCGTTCCATACTTATAGCCGGAGGAGGCCAACCGACAGCCTCCACAATCACAGGTAATCATGAACCGTTTTTGCATGCAGGGACTTTTCAAGTCACACAGTTGCCGAGGCATCATGGGGAAGCGAGGACGCCCACGTCCAATAAACCGCCACGCGGCGCCCAAGGCCATAGGCTGTTGGGGCCCGCGATGCTTTGCACTTGCCCCTTCGCTTCTCTGCTAAGCCAAGTCCGGGCGCGCCTTGGGCCCGGGGGCTACTGTCGGCGTTCTGGGAACGGGGGTCCCCAGACTTGCCTGCTTGCAGCCTGCGGCGTGGCTCAAGTAGGGGGCCCAGTGCGGCCCATCTTCATCGACTAGAGCTCAAGACCCTCACGAGGGGCCAAGCATCACGGGGCGGATGACAAGAAGTTTCCTCAGGTGCAGCCTCATCATGCTGGCTCGCGAGGAGGCAGATAGATCAATGCGGGGTACCTCACGAGGTGCCTGTGACGCAAGCCATGACGACCGAAGCCAGGCGGGTGCCAGCCTGCGCAGTGTCCTTGTTTCCCCTTCGGTGCAAAGGGGGCAAGCACAGGCCAAGGCATCAGGCAAAGGTTGCCATTTCGGTGCAACAAGACCAAGACCAGCAGGACGGCAGGATGGAGGTCATCGTGGAGCCCAGGAAGGCGTCATCGTTAGAGCCTTTGGCAAGCGAGGACCAACTTTAGTCAGGATAAGTGTACTAGATGTTCCCCTTCAAAATGGCCAATTGTTGGCGCCCTTCGCGCTCAATATTTGGGAAGAGGCCCAAGGCCTCCCCCTATAAATAAGACTAGCCACCATAGAGTAGAGACACCTAGACCTAGATCCAGGGAGAGGGAGGCGACTGAACTCACCCAAGCAGTTCATCGCACTAGCTCAAGAACAGCTCCTCGCGAGGCTGTTCCCCTTTGTACTGTTCATCAACTGCCCCTGAGGCTATCCACCACACCACAAACTAGAGTAGGGTATTACACCACAATGGTGGCCCGAACTAGTATAAACCTTGCGTCCCTTGTGTTTTCTTCATGTAGTTTAGATCTCCTGCAAGGCGGCGAGACGTGAGCCGGTTGGGGGAGTGATCCCCCCGCGCACCCTAGAGTTCAAACCTCAAGGGTCTGCCAGAACCCGAAATCCGACAACCACCGCCGGAGTAGATCCACCACTTACCTCGTTATCGAAGTGGATCCACGCTAGAGGGAAAGCTCGAGACGGGGGAAATGGTGGTGGGACTTTTGCCACGGCGGTCACACTCTATATATAGGGCGACTGAATCAGCTGACTCGAATTCGTCCCGCCACTTTTTCGAAGATGCGCCATCGCTCCCGCCATCTCCCTCACCCGCGTGGCGCGACATTCCTATTGGAAATATGCCCTAGTGGTAATAATATTGTATTATTATATTTTCATTATTTATAGTTAAGAGTCTATATTTCATGCTATAACTGCTATGATCATGGAATATGCGATTCAGTGGAAAACTCATATGCACGTGTGAAATGATAAATGGTTAACAATAGGTTCCTGGTCTCGCCTCTAAGACCGGCTCAAGTGTTGTTAGTTATCACGTTTTCCGGATCTTAAGATGTAGTTAAGTGTAATGATGGTCCTAAAATAACATTGAGGGTATGACGTTAGAAGAACGATCATATTGAATCGACCCAATACTTGTCAGTTATACTATGTGATCATATCATCTGAAATCATATGTTATAACACGGAGTGATAGCATGTGTTTTAGTTCCTCACACCATGCAAATGTCTTGGTAACTTCCAACCAGAAGGTGGGCTATGGGGTTTCTCAAACGTCATCTATAACAAGGTGATCATAACAACAACTTTCAGGCTGACGAGAAAGTTTGACAAGTAACCGGACAACTCGAGAGTGGGATTTGCTCCTCCAATGATACACCCATTTTGCATCATCTTTTCCTACTATTATTTATAATGTTTTTATGTATAATAATGCTTTATGGAGTAATTCTAATGCATTTTCTCTCGTAATATGCAAGATTTACACAAAGATGGAGAATGCCGACAGCTGAAATTCTGGACCTGAAAAAGCTACGTCAGAGATACCTATTCTGCACATCTCCAAATGAGCTGAATATTTACGAAAAATTATTTTGGAATATATAAAAAGATACTGGAGCAAATAACTACCGGAGGGGGGCCACCTGGTGACCACAAGACTCTAGGGAACGCCAGGCCCCCCAGGCACGCCCTGGTAGGTTGTGGCCAGCCTGGCCCACCTCCGGTGCCCATCTTATGGTATATAAGTCATTTTGACTTAGAAAAAAATAAGTAGAGGGCTTTCGGGATGGAGTGCCACCGTCTCCAGGAGGAACTTGGGCAGGAGCACTTTTGCCCGCGGCGGAGCGATTCTGTCGGGGGAACCTCCCTCCCGGATGGGGAAATCGAAGCCATCGTCATCACCGACAACCCTCTCATATTTGGGAGGCAATCTACATCAACATCTTCAACAGCCCTAACTCCTCTCAAACCCTAGTTCATCTCTTGTGCTCAATCTTTGTACCGTAACCTCAGATTGGTACCTTGGGTGACTAGTACTGTTGATTACATCTTGTAGTTGATTACTATGTGGTTTATTTGGTGGAAGATTATATGTTAAGATCCATTATGCTATTTAATACCCCTCTGATATTGAGAATGAATATCATTTGTGAGTATTTACTTTTGTTCTTGAGGTCACAGGAGAAGTCATGTTGCCAGTAATCATGTGAACTTGATATGTGTTCGATATTTTAATGATATGTATGTTGTGATTCCCTTAGTGGTGTCATGTGAACGTGGATTACATGGAAGTTCACTATCTTTGGGCCTAAGGGAATGCATTGTGGAGTAGTTATTAGATGATGGGTTGCTAGAGTGACAGAAGCTTAAACCCTAGTTTATGCGCTATTTTGTAAGGGACCGATTTGGATCCAAATGTTTAATGCTATGGTTAGATTTTATATTAATACTTTTCTTGTAGTTCCGGATGTTTGCGAGGGGGTTAATCATAAGTGAGAGGTTTGTTCAAGTAAAAACAGCACCCAAGCACCGGTTCACCCACATATCAAATTATCAAAGTAGCGAACGCAAATCAAACCAACGTGATGAAAGTGACTAGATAAAATTCCCGTGTGCCCTCAAGAACACTTTGCTTATTATAAGAGACCATTTTCGCCTGCCCTTTGGCACAAAAGGATTGGGCAACCTTGCTGCACTTTATTTACTATTACCATTACTTGTCCGTTACAAATTATCGTGCTATCAAACTACCTGTTATCGAATATTTCAGTGCTTACAGAAATTACCTTGCTGAAAACCACTTGTCATTTCCTTCTGCTCCTCGTTGGGTGATACGTATCCAACATACCTATAATTTATGAAGTATTCATGCCATGTTTACAACAACTTTGTATGGTTTTGGTATGATTTGGATGGAACTAACCCGGACTAACGCTGTTTTTAGCAGAACTACTGTGGTGTTGTATTTTGTGCAGAAATAAAAGTTCTCCAAAGGCAACAAAACTTTTTGATGATTTTTTGGAACAAAGAGGCACTAGAAGCTTCATGGGAGGACCAGAAGGTGAAGGAGGTGAGCGCAAGACACCCGGGCACGCCAGGTGGCCTAGGCGCGCCCAGGTGGGTTGTGCCCACCTCGAGGCCCATCTTCGCGTGATTCCAAAGCTGAAAAAGCCTATAAATAGAGAAAGCATCAAGAATAGCCCTAGATTAGAAGTTCCACCGTCGCAAGACTCTATAGCCACAAACACCAATCTAGACCCTGTTCCAGCAACCTGCTAGAGGGGGAAATCATCACCGGTAGTTATCTTCATCATCCCAGTGCCCTCCATGATGAGGAGGAGTAGTCCACCCTCGGGGCTGAGGGTTTGTACCAGTAGCTATGTGTTTAATCTCTCTCTCTCAGCCCCTCCCGTGTTCTTGATGGCACGATCTTGATGTATGACGGGCTTAGTTAATATAGGTGGATCATATGGTGTTTTCCCCTATCTATCTTGTTGTGAAGTGAGTTTTCCCTTTGAGATTTAGTTTATCAGATTGAATACTTTTTTGGATTTGAGAACACTTTATGTATGTCTTGCTATGAATACCCGTGGTGTGATGACCCACAAGTATAGGGGATCAATTGTAGCTCTTTTCGATAAGTAAGAGTGTCGAACCCAACGAGGAGTAGAAGGAAATGACAAGTAGTTTTCTATAAGGTAATGTCTGCAAGTGCTGAAACTGTAAGTAGCGAGTAGTTTGATAGCAAGATAATTTGTAATGAGAAAGTAACGATAGTAAAAATAAGTTTGCAGCAAGGTAGCCCAATCCTTTTTAGACAAAGTACATGCCAAAACGGTCTTTTATAACAAGCAAAGCATTCTTGAGGGTACATGGGAATTTCATCTAATTACTTTCGTCATGTTGGTTTGATTTGTGTTCGCTACTTTGATAATTTGATATGTGGGTGGACCGGTACTTAGGTGCTGTTCTTACTTGAAATAACCGCCTACTTATGATTAACCCTCCCGCAAGCATCCGCAACTACAAGAAAAGTATTAAGAATGAATTCTAACCATAGCATTAAACTCTAGGATCCAATCAGTCCCTTACAGAATAGTGCATAAAGTCGGGTTTAAGTTTCTGTCACTCTGGCAACCCACATCTATTTACTACTCCACAATGCATTCCCTTAGGCCCAAATATGGTGAAGTGTCATGTAGTCGACGTTCACGTGACACCACTAAGGGAATCACAACATACATACTATCAAAATATCGAACACATATCAAATTCACATGATTACTTGCAACATGATTTCTCCTGTGATCTCAAGAACAAAAGTAACAACTCACAAATAATCAACATGCTCACTATCAGATAGGTATTAAATAGCATAATGGATCTGAACATATAATCTTCCACCAAACATGCCCATATAGTAATCAACTACAAGATGTAATCAACACTACAAGTCACCCCTAGCACCAACCCTATAGTTTCGGTAACAAGATTGAATACAAGAGATGAACTAGGGTTTGAGATGAGATGGTGCTGGTGAAGATGCTGATGGAGATTGCCCTCCCAAAGATGGGAGAGTTGTTGGTGATGATGATGACGATAATTTCCCCCTCCAGGAGGGAAGTTCCCCCGGCAGAATCGCTCTGCCGGAGAGCAAAAGTGCTCCTGCCCAAGTTCCGCCTTGAGACGGCGGCGCTCCATCCCGAAAGTCTCCCCCCTTATTTTTTTCTAGGTCAAAATGACTTATATACTAGAAGATGGGCACCGGAGGTGGGCCGAGGAGGGCACAACCCACTAGGGCGCGCCTGGGCTCCCTGGCGCGCCCAGATGGGCCACCTCTGGTAGTTATGTGCTCCAATATTTCTTAAATATTCCATAAAAATTTCTCCGTGAAGTTTCAGCTTGTTTCGAGTTGTTCAGAATAGGTAGCCAGACGTAGCTTTTTCAGGTCCAGATTTCCAGCTGCCAGAATTCTCCCTCTTGGTCTATACCTTGCAAATTATGAGAGAAAAGGCATTATAATTACTCCAAAAAGTATTATTATGGATAAAATGGACGTATCAACTCCGCCAAGCTTAGACCTCGCTTGTCCTCAAGCGAAAACCGAAATCGAAAAACATGTCCACATGCTTTGAGAGAGAAGTGTCGATAAAAACAAAAATACGGACATAGAAGCATCATGTTGATTATTATAACATCAACAAAATTGAAAATAGGAAATTTATCATTTAACTTGCATCATATACTTCCCATGAATAAGTAACAGTTCATCACATAATCGAAGTATAAAGCAAAAACTCTATTAAAAACCAACAAACTATGTTCGCAGTCAACTTTGCAACTACAATTCGTCATCTTTTCAGGAAGAGTCACATGTCGGAGGCTGTTAGCAAGTGCACATACTCAACCATCATATAGTCTTCTATGATTGCTAACACTCACCCCATACCCATGAGCAAAACGTTTCAACCAAACACCTAGAAAGATAGGGGCTTATAGTTTCGTCTTCCAACATACTCACCTCAAGGGTGATGTCAACAATAATAAATCATGCTATATATATTCAACTGTACATATGTGCCTAGATCTTTCCTCACCACATGATTCTTGCCAAAAGAGAAAATAAAAAGGAATAGAAGGAAAACTTTGACTCTTTGCATAAAGGTAAATACATAAAAGTAAAAGATAGGCCCTTCGTAGAGGGAAGAAGAGGTTGCCATGCGCTTATTTGTTTGCATGCTCAATCCCTTAGTGCAAGAGAACGTCACGTTGTATTGCCCCTTAAGATGACAACCTTTATTATGCAGTCGGTCGCTTTTATTCTTTGTCATCCAAGTTCGTACAACGCTCAATTTTATCTTACACTAAATGATCTCACATATTTAGAAGCAATTTTTATTGCCTTTTTGCACCGATGACAACTTACTTGAGGGACCTTGCTCAATCCTTAGGTAGGTATGGTGGACACTTGAAAAAGATTTGCGATTAAGGGTTTTGGATGCACAAGTTGTATCTCTACTTGGTGCGGAATTTTTGGCTAGCAAAGATAGGGGCAAGCATCACATGTTAAAGGATCTATGACAATATGACTTCTATGTGAATATAAATATACATAAACCATTAAGTTGTCTTCCTTGTCCAACGTCAACAATTTTGGCATATAATATTTTGATGAGGGCTCACAATCACAAAAGATTTCTAGGATAGTATATTTATATGTGAATCTTCTCTTCCCTTATTAATTGTTTCATAGTTGCATCATTGACTAATGCTCTGTTTGTCAATCTCTAATAAAGTTTCCTACTTATACTTTTCTTATGTGGTGCTATCTCCTACCATAGGATTAGTATATGATCTTATTGATTTATTTCCTTCCTTCGATTTATTTATTTATTTATTTATTTTTCTTCCTTTCTTATTTCTTTTCTTTATTTTCAACATGAAAGTAAAGAAAGCAAAACTCAGACTAACTTTTTTATATAACTTGCACACAATTACGAAGATAGATCACTAAGCAGACTCTCAAATAACAAAGGATCAAACTAACTTTATTTCATCTAAAGAAAAAAGATCGAACAAAGATAAGTAAAAGAAAAAAGATAGTGGGATGATATGATACCGGGGCACCTCCCCCAAGCCAAGGGGAGTGCCCATACCTGATACTCAGTTCTCCTTTGGTGGTGAAGAAGTTTCTTCCTCCTCCTCGGCCAGCAGTGCTTGTGTTGTCACCGGGGATGGATTTACGATAGCTTCCTTGCCCTTGCCTCCCTTGATAGCGTCTGTAAGTTCCTCCCTCTTCGTCTTGACCTTCATCAGCCAAGCATCTTCTTCCATGTTGTTGGAGGAGCAGGAAGACGTGATGCCTGGCTTGATAAATCTGACCAGGAACAGAAAGAAAAGAGAACAGACGATTTCTTCGCGATAAGGTGGTTAACAGGTTCGGGAACTATATATAGAATTTTTATATTGCATGACAAGTATACAGAAGAAAAAACAGAGTCCGGAAGGTGCCCCAGGTAGGCACAACCCACCTGGGCGTGCCAGGCATGCCTGGCGCGCCCTGGTGTCTTATGCCCACCATGGGACGTTTCATGGGAGTTTCTTTAATTCCAAAATTCTAAAATATTCCAAAACTAACAAAAAATATTTTTGCGGATTTTTCAGAGATCGTTTACTTACTGTATCACGTACCTCCTTATTTTGACGATTCAGGGGTGTTCTGGAAGGACTCTTTTATGTGTTCTTCCGATGTCAAAGTTTGGATAATATTACTTTCAACGTTGATAGGCGTACCTGAGATATAATGCTTTATTCGTTGCCCATTGACAACCTTCGGGTTAGTGCCTTCAAAATTATTTATTTTGATGGCTCCAGACTGGTAAACCTCCTCGATGACATATGGGCCTTCCCATTTCGAGAGGAGCTTTCGTGCAAAAAACCTAAAACGGGAGTTGTACAAAAGAAGATATTCTCTGACTTTGAACTCATGCTTTTGGATTCTTTTGTCTGCCATCTTTTAACTTTCTCTTTGAATAATTTTGCATTTTCATAAGCCTGGGTTCTCCATTCATCTAAAGAGCTAATATCAAATAACCTATTTTCACCAGCAAGTTTGAAATCATAGTTGAGTTCTTTAACTGCCCAGTATGCTTTATGTTCTAACTCAAGAGGCAAATGACAAGCTTTTCCATAAACCATTTTATAAGGAGACATACCCATAGGATTTTTGTATGCTGTTCTATAAGCCCAAAGTGCATCATCTAATTTCTTAGACCAATTCTTCCTGGACCTATTGACAGTCTTTTGCAAAATTAATTTTATTTCTCTATTGCTAAGTTCAGCTTTACCACTAGACTGAGGATGATAAGGTGATGCAATTATATGGTTAACATCATACTTGGCAAGGATTTTACAAAAGCACCATGAATAAAGTGTGAACCACCATCAGTCATTATGTATCTGGGGACTCTAAACCTTGGGAAAATAACTTCCTTACGCATTTTAATAGAGGTGTTGTGATCAACACTACTAGTTGGAATAGCTTCTACCCATTTAGTAACATAATCAACAACAACCAAAATATGTGTATACCCATTAGAGGAAGGAAAATGTCCCATATAATCAAATCCCCAAACATCAAATGGTTCAACAACAAGTGAATAATTCATAGGCATTTCTTGGCGCTTACCAATATTACCTATTCTTTGGCATTCATCACAAGATGAGACAAACTTACGAGCAGCCTTGAAGAGAGTAGGCGAATAAAATCCAGATTTCAATACCTTGAGCAGTTCTATCTCCAGCATGATGCCCTCCATAAGCCTCAGCGTGACATTTCTGTAGGATTTGTCCATATTCATGCTTAGGTACACAATGTCTAATAATACCATCTACTCCTTTATAAAGATGTGGGTCATCCCAAAAGTAATGTCTGTAATCATAGAAGATTTTTTTTCTTTTGTTGGTATGTAAAGCTAGGAGGTAAATATTTAGCAACAATGTAATTAGCATAATGAACATACCAAGGAGTACTATTAGCAACATTTATTGCAGCTAACTGCTCATCAGGAAAACTATCATCAATAGGTAGTGGGTCAACAAGCACATTTTCAATCCTAGACAAGTTATCTTCTATGGGGTTCTCAGCTCCTTTTCATTCAATAATATGTAAATCAAATTCTTGTAACAAGAGAATCCAACGAATAAGTCTAGGTTTAGCATCTTTCTTTTCCATAAGATATTTAATAGTAGCCTGGTATGTGGGAACAGTTACTTTCGAATCAACTATATAAGGTCTAAATTTATCACAAGCAAACACCACTACTAAAAATTCTTTTTCAGTAGTAGCATACTTTCTTTGAGCATTGTCTAGAGTTTTACTAGCATAATGAATAACATTGAATTTCTTATCAACTCTTTGTCCTAAAACAGCAGCAACAACATAACTACTAGCATCACACACAATTTCAAAAGGCAAGTTCCAATCAGGTGGTTGAACAATAGGTGTAGAAATTAAGGCTTTCTTGAGTGTTTCAAAGGCTTATAGACAATCATCATCAAAACCAAAAGGAACATACTTTTGCGAAAGACTAGTGAGAGGCCTAGAAATTTTAGAGAAGTCTTTAATAAATCTCCTATAGAAACCAGCATGACCATGGAAAGTACGAATACCTTTGATGTCCTTAGGACATGGCATTTTCTCAATTGCATCAACCTTAGCTTGGTCCACTTCAATACCTCTTTCAGAAACTTTATGACCCAAGACAATGCCCTCATTAACCATAAAGTGGCACTTCTCCCAATTCAAGCCAAGATTTGTTTGTTCACATCTCTGCAAAACACGCTCAATATTGCTTAAACAATCATCAAAGGACTTCCCATAAACAGAAAAGTCATCCATGAAAACCTCAACAATCTTTTCACAGAAGTCAGAGAATATAGCCATCATTCATCTTTAAAAGGTAGTAGGTGCATTACATAAACCAAAAGGCATACGTCTATAAGCATAGGTTCCAAAGGAACAAGTAAAAGTAGTCTTTTCTTGATCAGGTTGACATACATGTATTTGTGAAAAGCCAGAATATCCATCAAGGAGGCGGAAGTGTGTGTGTGTTTAGATACTCTTTCAAGCATTTGATCAATAAGAGACAAAGGTAATGATCTTTTCTAGTTGTTTTGTTTAATTTTCTAAAATCAATTACCATTCTATAGCCTGTAACAATTATTTGTGGAATAAGCTCATTCTTATCATTCGGAACAACAGTTATACCTCCTTTCTTTGGGACACAATGAACATGACTTACCCATCTACTATCAGCTATGGGATAGATTATACCTACTTCCAGAAGTTTTAGTATTTCCGTTCTTACCACTTCTTTCATCTTCGGATTTAACCAACGTTGATGATTAACAACTGGTTTAGCATTAGGTTCCATATTAATTTTGTGCTAACATAGAGTGGGACTAATGCCCTTTAAATCATCAAGAGTATATCCAATAGCAGCTCGGTGCTTCCTTAGAACTTTCAATAATCTTTCTTCTTCGTGTTCTGAAAGGTTAGCACTAATAATAATAGGATATATATTCTTTTCATCAAGATAAGCATATTTCAAAGTGTTTGGCAATTGTTTTAATTCAAACACAGGGTCACCCATAGGTGGAGGAGGACCTCCAAGAGTTTCAATAGGCAAATTGTGTTTAAGCAGAGGACGTTGTTCAAAGAAGATCTTATCTATTTCATTTCTTTCATGCATATGTAAATCATTCTCATGGTCTAGCAAGTATTGCTCTAAAGGATCAGTAGGTGGCACAGAAATATAAGCAAGACCAATTAATTCATCCTTAATAGGCAATTCTTTTTCATGATGATTTATACTAAACTTGGAAAAAATAAACTCATGAGACTCATCACCAAAGCTAACACCCACAATTTGTTTCTTGCAGTCTATCTTAGCATTTACTGTGTTCAAGAAAGGTCTACCAAAGATAATGGGACAGAAGTCATCTTGCGGGGTGCCAAGAACAAGAAAATCAGTAGGATATTTTATTTTCCCACACAAGACTTCAACATCTCTAATAATCCCACAAGGTGATATGGTGTCTCAATTTGCAAGTTTAATAGTAACATCTATGTCTTCCAACTCGGTAGGTGCTATGTATTTTATAGTTTCTTGATATAGAGTATAAGGAATAGCACTCACACTAGCACCCATGTCACATAAACCATGATAACAATGATCTCCTATTTTAATTGAAATAAGAGGCATGCCAACAGCAAGTCTATGTTTATCTTTTCCATCAGGTTTAAAAATTTTAGCAGCTTCTTCACAGAAGTAAATAACATGCCCATCGATATCTTCTTCCAAGAGATCTTTAACCATAGCAATGCTAGGTTCTACTTTAATTTGTTCATCAGGTTTAGGTGTTCTAACATAGCTTTTGTTAACCAGAGTTGAAACTTTAGCATGTTCTATTATCCTAATAGGGAAAGGTGGTTTCTCAATATAAGCAGAAGGAACAACTGGATCAACATTATAAAGTATAGTTTCTTCTTTAACTGGTACTGGTTCTTTAATTTCATCTTTAATAGGTGGGTGATATTTAAACCACTTCTCTTTAGGAAGTTCAACATGAGTAGCAAATGGTTCACAAAAGGAGGCTACTATCTCAGTCAAGTCCATATTTAGTGCTAAACTTTTGAAAATCATTGGTATCCATGAAAGATTTAACACAATCATACTTAAGCTTTATACCTGACTCTTTACCTTCGCCAAGTTCCCAATCTTTAGAGTTGCATTTAATTCTTTCCAAAAGATCCCACCGGAATTCAATAGTTTTCTTCATAAAAGAACCAACACAAAAAGTATCTAGCATGGTTTGATCATTACGAGTGTTAAGGCATGTCTCTCTCTCTATGTAGTTTTGGTGATTGATGACAATGCTTTTGCGGACTAATCATGTGCATTGAGTATTTCAAAGATTCATCCTGTGGAATGAGATGATTCCTTCCCCTCGGAGTTTTAAGCGAAGACGGTGTAGCTCTTTTGTTTCAGTTTTGGTGGACCTGTTTCGTAGGAGTCACCGTACTATCAAGAGGGGGTCCACATTGGTAAGGCTAGGTGGAATCAACACGTACATATCCCCTTTGCACCCACAGAGCCTTCCCGCTTCGATGGAGGATCCCTCCTTGTTTCTGGGGAAATCTGGTCCCAGCGGTACTACCGCAGACCCCAGCTGTAGTACCTCTCAAGAGCCACAGGCGGCAGTACCGCTACTTAGCGGTAGTACCGCATGGGGGCTCTCAGCCGTAGTACCGCTGCTGTTCTGAGCTCCTACCGCCTCGACTCGAGGGTTTCGCCTCTCGTATTGGGTTTTGTGGCACTGGTAGTGACAGTAGAGGCGGTAGTACCGCTTGCAAGTGGTAGTACCGCCCCTACCACTGCTGCTAGTACCGCCCTGCGTCTAGATCCTGCTCCGCCTCCGGCCTTCCTAGTCTACACTACAGTACCGCAAGGGGGAGCGGTAGTACCGCTAATCCCAGCAGTAGTACTACTACCCCCAGCGGTAGTACCGCTCTTTGCAGGGCTGAATGGGGGGTAACGGTTGGATTGCACCCCCCCCCTTATAAAAGAAGGTATTCTTCTCCAAGTTGACTTACCTATTTTCCCCCAAGCTCCATTGTTGCTCCAAAGCTCATTTTCGCCCGATCTCTCTCCCTAGCCAATCAAACTTGTTGTTTCTTTAGGGATTGGATGAGAAGGCCTGGATCTACACTTCCACTAAGATAAATTTGATTCCCCCACTAAACCCTTGTGGATCTTGTTACTCTTGGGTGTTTAAGCACCCTAGACGGTTGAGGTCACCTCGGAGCCATATTCCATTGTGGTGAAACTCCGTGGTATCGTTTGGAGCCTCCAATTGAGTTGTGGACATAGCCCCAACGTTGTTTGTAAAGGTTCGGCCGCCGCCTTCAAGGGCACCAATAGTGGAATCGCGGCATCTCGCATTGTGTGAGGGCGTGAGGAGAATATGGTGGCCCTAGTGACTTCTTGGGGAGCATTATGCCTCCACACCGCTCTAACAGAGACGTACTTCCCTTCAAAGGGGAGGAAATTCGGTAACACATCCTCATCTCCACCGGCTCCGCTATTGGTTATCTCTCACCTTTACTTGTGCAACCCCATTGTGCGTTGTATTCTTTGCTTGCTTATGTGCTTGTTGTTGTTGCATCATATAGGTTACTCACCTAGTTACATATCTAGATAACCTTCTTTGTTGCAAAGTTTAATTTGGTAAAGAAAAGCTAAAAATTATTAGTTGCCTATTCACTGTTGGGGAACGTTGCAGAAAATTAAAATTTTTCCTACGGTTTCACCAAGATCCATCTATGAGTTCATCTAAGCAACGAGTCTAGAGAGAGAGTTTGCATCTACATACCACTTGTAGATCGCGTGCGGAAGCTTGCAAGGTGATGATGTAGTCGTACTCGACGTGATCCAAATCACCGATGACCAGCGCCGAACGGACGGCACCTCCGCGTTCAACACACGTACGGGACGGGAGACATCTCCTCCTTCTTGATCCAGCAAGGGGGAAGGAGAGGTTGATGAAGATCCAGCAGCACGACGACGTGGTGGTGGATGCAGGGCGTCACAGCAGCAGGGCTTCGCCGAGACTACGAGGGAGAGACGTAACGGGGGGAGGTGGAGGCGCCAGGGGCTGGTGTATGAAGTCCCTCCTCTCCCCCACTATATATAGGGGTGCCAGGGGGGGCGCCGGCCCTAGTAGATGAGATCTACTAGGGGGGCGGCGGCCTAGGGGAGGTTTCCCTCCCCCCCAAGGCACCTAGGGGTGCCTTCCACCACTAGGACTCCTCCTAGGGGGAAACCCTAGGCGCATGGGCCTATAGGGGCTGGTGCCCTTGGCCCATGATGGCCAAGGCGCACCCCCTACAGCCCATGTGGCCCCCCGGGACAGGTGGCCCCACCCGGTGGACCCCCGGGACCCTTCCGGTGGTCCCGGTACAATACCGATAACCCCGAAACTTGTCCCGATGCCCGAAATAGCACTTCCTATATATAATTCTTTACCTCCGGACCATTCCGGAACTCCTCGTGACGTCCGGGATCTCATCCGGGACTCCGAACAACATTCGGGTTTCTGCATATACATATCTTCATAACCCTAGCGTCACCGAACCTTAAGTGTGTAGACCCTACGGGTTCGGGAGACATGCAGACATGACCGAGACGCTCTCAGTCAATAACCATCAGCGGGATCTGGATACCCATGATGGCTCCCACATGCTCCTCGATGTTGTCATCGGATGAACCACTATGTCGAGGATTCGATCAAACCCTGTATGCAATTCCCTTTGTCAATCGGTACGTTACTTGCCCGAGACTCGATCGTCGGTATCCCAATACCTTGTTCAGTCTCGTTACCGGCAAGTCACTTTACTCGTACCGTAATGCATGATCCCGTGTCCAACACCTTGGTCACATTGAGCTCAATATGATGATGCATTACCGAGTGGGCCCAGAGATACCTCTCCGTCATACGGAGTGACAAATCCCAGTCTCGATCCGTGTCAACCCAACAGCTACTTTCGGAGATACCTGTAATGCACCTTTATAGTCACCCAGTTACGTTGTGACGTTTGGTACACCCAAGGCACTCTTACGGTATCCGGGAGTTACACGATCTCATGGTCGAAGGAAGAGATACTTGACACTTGCAAAGCTCTAGCAAAACGAACTACACGATCTTTTATGCTATGCTTAGGATTGGGTCTTGTCCATCACATCATTCTCCTAATGATGTGATCCCGTTATCAACGACATCCAATGTCCATAGTCAGGAAACCATGACTATCTGTTGATCACAACGAGCTGGTCAACTAGAGGCTTACCAGGGACATAGTGTGGTCTAAGTATTCACACGTGTATTACGATTTCCGGATAATACAGTTATAGCATGAATAAAAGACAATTATCATGAACAATGAAATATAATAATACTTTTATTATTGCCTCTAGGGCATATTTCCAACAGTCTCCCACTTGCACTAGAGTCACTAATCTAGTTACATTGTGATGAATCGAACACCCATAGAGTTCTGGTGTTGATCATGTTTTGCACGCGAGAGAGGTTTAGTCAGCGGATCTGCGACATTCAGATCCGTGTGCACTTTGCAAATCTCTATGTCTCCATCTTGAACATTTTCACGGATGGAGTTGAAACGACGCTTGATGTGCCTGGTCTTCTTGTGAAACCTGGGCTCCTTTGCGAGGGCAATAGCTCCAGTGTTGTCACAGAAGAGTTTGATCGGCCCCGACGCATTGGGTATGACTCCTAGGTCGGTGATGAACTCCTTCACCCAAATCGCTTCATGTGCTGCCTCCGAGGCTGCCATGTACTCCGCTTCACACGTAGATCCCGCCACGACGCTCTGCTTGCAGCTGCACCAGCTTACTGCTCCACCATTCAACATATACACGTATCCGGTTTGTGACTTAGAGTCATCCAGATCTGAGTCGAAGCTAGCGTCGACGTAACCCTTTACGACGAGCTCTTCGTCTCCTCCATAAACGAGAAACATGTCCTTTGTCCTTTTCAGGTACTTCAGGATATTCTTGACCGCTGTCCAGTGTTCCTTGCCGGGATTACTTTGGTATCTTGCTACCAAACTTACGGCAAGGTTTACATCGGGTCTGGTACACAGCATGGCATACATAATAGATCCTATGGCTGAAGCATAGGGGATGACACTCATCTCTTCTTTATCTTTTGCCGTGGTCGGTGACTGAGCTGAGCTCAGTCTCATACCTTGTAACATAGGCAAGAACCCCTTCTTGGACTGATCCATTCTGAATCTCTTCAAAATCTTATCAAGGTATGTGCTTTGTGAAAGACCTATGAGGCGTCTCGATCTATCTCTATAGATCTTGATGCCTAATATATAAGCAGCTTCTCCAAGGTCCTTCATTGAAAAACACTTATTCAAGTAGGCCTTAATGCTGTCCAGAAATTCTATATTATTTCCCATCAGGAGTATGTCATCTACATATAATATGAGAAATGCTACAGAGCTCCCACTCACTTTCTTGTAAACGCAGGCTTCTCCATAAGTCTGCATAAACCCAAACGCTTTGATCATCTCATCAAAGCGAATGTTCCAACTCCGAGATGCTTGCACCAGTCCATAAATGGATCGCTGGAGCTTGCATACTTTGTTAGCGTTCCGAGGATCGACAAAACCTTCCGGCTGCATCATATACAGTTCTTCCTTAAGATGCCCGTTAAGGAATGCTGTTTTGACGTCCATCTGCCATATCTCATAATCATAGTATGCGGCAATTGCTAACATGATTCGGACGGACTTTAGCTTCGCTACGGGAGAGAATGTCTCGTCGTAGTCAATCCCTTGAACCTGTCGATAACCCTTAGCGACAAGTCGAGCTTTATAGATGGTAACATTACCATCCGCGTCCGTCTTCTTCTTAAAGATCCATTTGTTTTCTATCGCTCGCCGATCATCGGGCAAGTCTGTCAAAGTCCATACTTTGTTTTCATACATGGATTCTATCTCGGATTTCATGGCTTCAAGCCATTTGTTGGAATCCGGGCCCGCCATTGCTTCTTCATAGTTCGAAGGTTCATTGTTGTCTAACAACATGATTTCCAGGACAGGGTTGCCGTACCACTCTGGTGCGGAACGTGTCCTTGTGGACCTACGAAGTTCAGCAGTAACTTGATCCGAAGTACCTTGATCATTATCATGGTTTTCCTCTTCAGTTGGTGTGGGCATCACAGGAACGGTTTCCTGTGCTGCGTCACTATCCCGCTCAAGAGGTAGTACTTCATCGAGTTCTACTTTCCTCCCACTTACTTCTTTCGAGAGAAACTCTTTTTCCAGAAAGCATCCGTTCTTGGCAACAAAGATCTTGCCTTCGGATCTTAAGTAGAAGGTATACCCTACAGTTTCCTTAGGGTATCCTATGAATACGCATTTTTCCGACTTGGGTTCGAGCTTTTCAGGTTGAAGTTTCTTGACATAAGCTTCGCATCCCCAAACTTTTAGAAACGACAGCTTAGGTTTCTTTCCAAACCATAATTCATACGGTGTCGTCTCAACGGATTTAGACGGTGCCCTATTTAAAGTGAATGTAGCTGTCTCTAGAGCGTATCCCCAAAATGATAGCGGTAAATCGGTAAGAGACATCATAGACCGCACCATATCCAATAGAGTGCGATTACGACGTTCGGACACACCGTTTCGCTGAGGTGTTCCAGGCGGCGTGAGCTGTGAAACGATTCCACATTTCTTTAAGTGTGTACCAAATTCGTGACTTAAGTATTCTCCTCCACGATCTGATCGTAAGAATTTTATCTTTCGGTCACGTTGATTCTCCACCTCATTCTGAAATTCCTTGAACTTTTCAAAGGTCTCAGACTTGTGTTTCATTAAGTAGACATACCCATATCTACTCAAGTCATCTGTGAGAGTGAGAACATAACGATATCCTCCGCGAGCCTCAACGCTCATTGGACCGCACACATCGGTATGTATGATTTCCAACAAGTTGGTTGCTCGCTCCATTGTTCCGGAGAACGGAGTCTTGGTCATTTTGCCCAAGAGGCATGGTTCGCACGTGTCAAACGATTCATAATCAAGAGACTCTAAAAGTCCATCGGCATGGAGCTTCTTCATGCGCTTGACACCAATGTGACCAAGGCGGCAGTGCCACAAGTATGTGGGACTATCGTTATCAACTTTAAATCTTTTGGCATCTACACTATGAACATGTGTAATATTACGCTCGAGATTCATTAAGAATAAACCATTGACCATCGGAGCATGACCATAAAACATATCTCTCATATAAATCGAACAACCATTATTCTCAGACTTAAATGAGTAGCCATCTCGTATTAAACGAGATCCTGATACAATGTTCATGCTCAAACTTGGCACTAAATAACAATTATTAAGGTTCAAAACTAATCCCGTAGGTAAATGTAGAGGCAGCGTGCCGACGGCGATCACATCGACTCTGGAACCATTCCCGACGCGCATCGTCACCTCGTCCTTCGCCAGTCTCCGTTTATTCCGCAGCTCCTGCTGTGAGTTACAAATATGAGCAACGGCACCGGTATCAAATACCCAGGAGTTACTACGAGTACTGGTAAGGTACACATCAATCACATGTATATCAAATATACCTTTGGTGTTGCCGGCCTTCTTATCCGCTAAGTATTTGGGGCAGTTCCGCTTCCAGTGACCCTTCCCCTTGCAATAAAAGCACTCAGTCTCAGGCTTGGGTCCATTCTTTGACTTCTTCCCGGTAACTGGCTTACCAGGCGCGGCAACATCTTTGCCGTCCTTCTTGAAGTTCTTCTTACCCTTGCCCTTCTTGAACTTAGTGGTCTTATTGACCATCAACACTTGATGTTCTTTCTTGATTTCAGCCTCTGCTGACTTCAGCATCGAGAACACTTCAGGAATGGTCTTTTCCATTCCCTGCATGTTGTAGTTCATCACAAAGCTCTTGTAGCTTGGTGGGAGCGACTGGAGGATTCTGTCAATGACCGCCTCATCTGGGAGGTTAATGTTCAGCTGGGTCATACGGTTGTGCAACCCAGACATCTTCAGGATGTGCTCACTGACAGAACTGTTCTCCTCCATCTTACAACTGTAGAACTTGTCGGAGACATCATATCTCTCGACCCGGGCATGAGCTTGAAAAACTAGTTTCAGCTCTTCGAACATCTCATATGCTCCGTGATGCTCAAAACGCTTTTGGAGCCCCGGTTCTAAGCTGTAAAGCATGCCGCACTGAACGAGGGAGTAATCATCAGCGCGAGACTGCCAAGCATTCATAATGTCTTGGTTCTCTGGGACGGGAGCGTCACCTAGCGGTCCTTCTAGGACATATTGTTTCCTGGCAGCTATGAGGATGATCCTCAGGTTCCGGACCCAGTCCGTATAGTTGCTGCCATCATCTTTCAGCTTGGTTTTCTCTAGGAACGCGTTGAAGTTCATGTTGACATTAGCGTTGGCCATTGATCTACAAGACATATTTGCAAAGGTTTTAGACTAAGTTCATGATAATAAAGTTCTAATCAAATTATGAACTCCCACTTAGATTAGACATCCCTTTAGTCATCTAAGTGTTACACGATCCGAGTCGACTAGCCCGTGTCCGATCATCACGTGAGACGGACTAGTCATCGTCGGTGAACATTTTCATGTTGATCGTATCTTCCATACGACTCGTGTTCGACCTTTCGGTCTCCGTGTTCCGAGGCCATGTCTGCACATGCTAGGCTCGTCAAGTTAACCCTAAGTGTTTTCGCTGTGTAAAACTGTCTTACACCCGTTGTATGTGAACGTAAGAATCCATCACACCCGATCATCACGTGGTGCTTAGAAACGACGAACTGTAGCAACGGTGCACAGTTAGGGGAGAACACTTCTTGAAATTTTATAAGGGATCATCTTATTTACTACCGTCGTCCTAAGTAAACAAGATGCATAATACATAATAAACATCACATGCAATTATATAGTTGTGACATGATATGGCCAATATCATATAGCTCCATTGATCTTCATCTTCGGGGCTCCATGATCATCTTGTCACCGGCTTGACACCATGATCTCCATCATCATGATCTCCATCATCGTGTCTTCATGAAGTTGTCACGCCAACGACTACTTCTACTTCTATGACTAACGTTTAGCAATAAAGTAAAGTAGTTTACATGACGTTATTCAATGACACGCAGGTCATACAAAAAATAATGACAACTCCTATGGCTCCTGCCGGTTGTCATACTCATCGACATGCAAGTCGTGAATCCTATTACAAAGAACATGATCTCATACATCACAATTCATCATTCATCACAACTTCTGGCCATATCACATCACATGATCAATCGCTGCAAAAACAAGTTAGACGTCCTCTAATTGTTGTTGCATCTTTTACGTGGCTGCAATTGGGTTCTAGCAAGAACGTTTTCTTACCTACGAATCACCACAACGTGATTTTGTCAACTTCTATTTACCCTTCATAAGGGCCCTGTTCATCGATTCCGCTCCAACTAAGGTGGGAGAGACAGACACCCGCCAGCCACCTTATGCAACTTGTGCATGTCAGTCGGTGGAACCGGTCTCACGTAAGTGTACGTGTAAGGTTGGTCCGGGCCGCTTCATCCCACAATACCGTTGAGCAAGAAAAGACTAGTAGAGGCAAGTAAGATGACAAAATCCACGCCCACAACAAAGTTGTGTTCTACTCGTGCAAAGAGAACTACGCATAGACCTAGCTCATGATGCCACTGTTGGGGAACGTTGCAGAAAATTAAAATTTTTCCTACGGTTTCACCAAGATCCATCTATGAGTTCATCTAAGCAACGAGTCTAGGGAGAGAGTTTGCATCTACATACCACTTGTAGATCGCGTGCGGAAGCTTGCAAGGTGATGATGTAGTCGTACTCGACGTGATCCAAATCACCGATGACCAGCGCCGAACGGACGGCACCTCCGCGTTCAACACACGTACGGGACGGGAGACGTCTCCTCCTTCTTGATCCAGCAAGGGGGAAGGAGAGGTTGATGAAGATCCAGCAGCACGACGGCGTGGTGGTGGATGCAGGGCGTCACAGCAGCAGGGCTTCGCCGAGACTACGAGGGAGAGACGTAACGGGGGGAGGTGGAGGCGCCAGGGGCTGGTGTATGAAGTCCCTCCTCTCCCCCCACTATATATAGGGGTGCCAAGGGGGGGCGCCGGCCCTAGTAGATGAGATCTACTAGGGGGGCGGCGGCCTAGGGGAGGTTTCCCTCCCCCCCAAGGCACCTAGGGGTGCCTTCCACCACTAGGACTCCTCCTAGGGGGAAACCCTAGGCGCATGGGCCTATAGGGGCTGGTGCCCTTGGCCCATGATGGCCAAGGCGCACCCCCTACAGCCCATGTGGCCCCCCGGGACAGGTGGCCCCACCCGGTGGACCCCCGGGACCCTTCCGGTGGTCCCGGTACAATACCGATAACCCCGAAACTTGTCCCGATGCCCGAAATAGCACTTCCTATATATAATTCTTTACCTCCGGACCATTCCGGAACTCCTCGTGACGTCCGGGATCTCATCCGGGACTCCGAACAACATTCGGGTTTCTGCATATACATATCTTCATAACCCTAGCGTCACCGAACCTTAAGTGTGTAGACCCTACGGGTTCGGGAGACATGCAGACATGACCGAGACGCTCTCAGTCAATAACCATCAGCGGGATCTGGATACCCATGATGGCTCCCACATGCTCCTCGATGTTGTCATCGGATGAACCACTATGTCGAGGATTCGATCAAACCCTGTATGCAATTCCCTTTGTCAATCGGTACGTTACTTGCCCGAGACTCGATCGTCGGTATCCCAATACCTTGTTCAGTCTCGTTACCGGCAAGTCACTTTACTCGTACCGTAATGCATGATCCCGTGTCCAACACCTTGGTCACATTGAGCTCAATATGATGATGCATTACCGAGTGGGCCCAGAGATACCTCTCCGTCATACGGAGTGACAAATCCCAGTCTCGATCCGTGTCAACCCAACAGCTACTTTCGGAGATACCTGTAATGCACCTTTATAGTCACCCAGTTACGTTGTGACGTTTGATACACCCAAGGCACTCTTACGGTATCCGGGAGTTACACGATCTCATGGTCGAAGGAAGAGATACTTGACACTTGCAAAGCTCTAGCAAAACGAACTACACGATCTTTTATGCTATGCTTAGGATTGGGTCTTGTCCATCACATCATTCTCCTAATGATGTGATCCCGTTATCAACGACATCCAATGTCCATAGTCAGGAAACCATGACTATCTGTTGATCACAACGAGCTGGTCAACTAGAGGCTTACCAGGGACATAGTGTGGTCTAAGTATTCACACGTGTATTACGATTTCCGGATAATACAGTTATAGCATGAATAAAAGACAATTATCATGAACAATGAAATATAATAATACTTTTATTATTGCCTCTAGGGCATATTTCCAACATTCACCCCCCTAGTCAACTATATTGATCCTTTCAATTAGTATCAGAGCCTCATCTCTTTATTAAGGACTTTGCCGTAGGAAGAGTATGGTTGACACCGTAGACGGGCGGGAGGAGCACTCCGGTGTGAATCCGGTCTCGTCTATGGCCGATGGGGGTACCGCGGTCTCTCGTGAGGAATTCAATGTGGCTTTGGACACATTGAAAACCTCCATGATGACCGAGGTCGAAAGCATGTTTAACAAGTTCTTAGAAGGCCTTAAATTATCCACCACACCAATGAAAGTGGGTGACCCTCTTAACAAGCTGACGGATGCTAACCCCGACAAGGGGGAAGCTACTAGTGAAAAAGTTCCTTTATCTAGTGGTAAAATGGTAGTGGCATCTTTTCCCATGTTGAACCTCCACTTACTTATGGAGGACTGGTTCCCTCCACACATTTGAATCATGTTGGTCCTCCTCCTAAAATTGTAAAAAATAAGGATTTTGACTCTTCGATCTATCGCTTTAAACATCCTTTAAATCATGCTAATACTAATCTTTGGAGAATCATTGAGCAAGGTTTCTATCCGCATGACCCAAGCAACTTCACCCCTAGAGAAGCTGTGGACCATCAATTTAGCGAGAATGCTCTCTTCATCATCCAAGATGTTATTCCATCCGAAGATATTGCACATCTCCGACCTTTCACCGTGGCCAAGGAAGCATGGCACCATGTTGTTTCCATTTACAAGGGAAGCGCAAGCATTCAACGCTCCAACTATGAAGTTGTGCAAGATGAAGCCGATGAGTTTGCAATGAATGAAGATGAAGAACCTCATGAGCTTTACCGGATATTAACCACTCTTGTGGTCTCGCTCCGAGACCATGGGAGCAAGGATACAGATGATAATTGGATCAAGTGCAAGTTCCTCAAGGCCATGATTCCTTACCACAAGGCCATGTCCTCCGTCATCCTTCAAAGGCCGGACTTCCACACCCTGTCCTCAAGTGAAGTGTTGGTTGAGTTTGTGGCAATGAGGATCTTGGACAAGACCGCCGACAATGCAGTGTTGCGTTCTCAAAGAGCAAAGAAGCCCAACCTTGCCTTGAAGGCCAAGGCTAGTTTGGAAGAAGAGGATGAAGAGGAAGAAGAGGAGAGCAATCACGAAGATACGAAATATGCTTATCATGAGCACATGGCTCTCGCTTCAAGGCAATTTTGGAGCAAGAAGAACTCAAGGCCCAACTTCAACAAGAACAACTCATGTGGCACGAAGGGCAAGAAACGTGTGAGGACTTGCTATAATTGTGGCAATGTGAGCCATTTTCTTGTGGAGCGCCCATATGAGAAGAGGGAAGACAATGGTGGCAAGCTCATCCGAAAAGACAAGGCCAAGTCCTTCCCCAACAAGAGCAACTTCACCAAGAAAACTTCACCAAGAGGAGTACAATGAGGATGATGATGATGAAGACGGTGAGTCAGTTGCCATGGCCTCCGTTACCATTGCGACAACTCCATGGGTGCTCTTCGACTCATCCAATGAGAACATCACTGATGACCCACAAGTATAGGGGATCTATCATAGTCCTTTCGATAAGTAAGAGTGTCGAACCCAATGAGGAGCAGAAGGAAATGACAAGCGGTTTTCAGTAAGGTTTTCTCTGCAAGCACAGAAATTGTAGGTAACAGATAGTTTTGTACTAAGATAAATTGTAAAGAGTAACAAGCAATGAAAGTAAATAATTAAAGTGCAGCAAGGTGGCCCAATCCTTTTTGTAGCAAAGGACAATCTTGAACAATTTCTTATAATGAGAAAAGGGCTCCCGAGGACACATGGGAATTATCGTCAAGCTAGTTTTCATCACGCTCATATGATTCGTGTTCGGTACTTTGATAATTTGATATGTGGGTGGACCGGTGCTTGGGTACTGCCCTGTGACGCCCGGGTAATTAAGCTACAATGATCCTCTGCTAATGATGCCACGTCACCTCGATTACTGTTCCTAATCTCGTGTTAGTTCGTAACTGATTCAAATTCAAATTCAAAATCAACCAAAGAATAAAAGTTTTCGAATATTAAAACTAAAATGTTCGGAGCACACCTTTATAAAATGTTTAAACACTCTAAAATGAATAAAATAGTAACAATAATAATTATTTAAACGCTTTCAAAATGTTAAACAATTTCAAAACTATTTTGCTTCGATGCTAAGTGGTTTGTGGCTGTGGCTTAGCTTGCAACCTCCATTTTCTTGCCACTGTAGTATTTTACTAAAATGAGAAATAAATGAAAACAAATAAACAGAAACTATAAAAGAAAATAAGGTTTAAAAAAAATGGAAAGCCCCAGGCCAACTGGGCCATCCGGCCCAACTCCTCCCTGGCCCAACCGGCCTCCCATATCCCCCCACCCTAGGAAACCCTAACCCAACCACCCGCACTCCCCCCATGCCGTTCCCCCCCTCCGGATCCAATCTGGATCGGGGACGAGACCCCCACTCGCCCCACCCCGCTCGCTCCCCTCGTTCCCCTCCACCTCGCGCCGCACGCACGCATCGTGCCTGGAGGAAGAGATCCCCGCGCCCGATCCACCCACCAACCCTCACCGCCCCCTCTCCCCGATCTGGACGCGCCCCCGACCCCTCGTCATCGCCGACGCCAGGCGCCGCCTCGCCTGCGCTGCCCCACCATCGCCGCCCTGCGCCGGACCGACCATCGCCACCAACCGGGACGACCACGCCGGACGCCATCGCCGCTCCTTCCCTACGTCGCCGCGTCCCCGTCCTCCTCCCCAAAGGCTCCACCGAGCCTCGCCGACCCTTGTCTCTGCAACACCGGTGAGGCACCGTCCTCTCCTGCTCCCGCCCGCGTGCTCGAACCACGATGCCGCGCACCGCGTGCCCCGGTCTTGCTACTCTTCCTCCTGCCGCACGCGCTCACCACGCGCTCCGGATGACCCCATACCGCGCGCTCACGGCCGCGACCTTCTCCCTGCGCCGCGACTGGACCGGCACCCCCTGCACGCGCCCGTGCGCGCCCACCCGCACCCACGGCCATCGCTGCCGGACGCCCGCGCCCGAGACGGTGCTCTGCCCGCTCCTGCTCACGGCCTCCTCGCCCCGCTCCCTCGACCATCCCACGCCCCGTGCCCCTGCTCCACGGCTGCTGCTGCCTCCTCTACCCACCGCACCCGCCGTGCCGCTACCTCCCCAGGTTGTCGTGGCCTCGCCTGTGCTGCTTCCTCGCCGCCCCAGCCGCCTGGCCGGCGCCGTGGCCACCGGCCTCCCCCTGCACCGCCCCCCCCCTGCCGGGTCCGCCCGCACTGGCGTGCACTCGAACGAACGGGTGCTGGACACCCATTGCGCCCATCTCCACCCAGCACCCGTTAGCCCGAACCGCTGTGGCCCCTTTGGCCCAATGACACAGGGGCCCACGCCCCAGAACTTTATTAAAAAAAAGGGAATTAAAAAAAAAAAGATAATAAATAAAAAAAGATTTAATAAAATTAATTAATTATCTAATGAATTAATTAAGTTAATTAATCCGGTTTAATTAATTTAATTAACTAGTTAGGTTAATTAAATAGTAATTAAATTATCTAATCTGTAATTAACCTAAACAGAGAATGACAGGTGGGTCCCACTGGACCCACATGTCAGGTTGACCAAGTCAACTCTATTGACTGCTGACGTCAGCATGACATCATGCTGACGTCATACATCCATTTTTTGAATTAATTAATTAATGAATTAAATTCCAGGAATTAATAAAATCTTTAGAAAATCGTATCTTTTAATCCGTAACTCGGATTAAAATATCTTCAACATGAAAGTTGCTCGGAACGACGAGACGAATCCGGATACGCAGTCCGTTCGTCCGCCACGCACCTCTAACATATCAAACTCGCAACTTTCCCCCTCCGGCTCCTCTGCCCGAAAACACGAAACACCGGGGATATTTTCCCGGATGTTTCCCCCTTCACCGGTATCGCCTATCCCTACGTTAGGTCACCCCTAGCACAATGTATTGCCGCATCTTGCTTTGTGTTACATTTGATTGCTCTGTTATTTATTGTGTTCCCCCTCCGTTACTCCTTTCCGGTAGACTCCGAGACCGATGCTGATGCCCCTGTGGTCGACTACGTCACCGACGACCCCTCCTTGTCTGAGCAACCAGGCAAGCCCCCCCCTGATCACCAGATATCGCCTATTCTACTCTATACTGCTTGCATTAGAGTAGTGTAGCATGTTACTGCTTTCTGTTATACCTATCCTGATGCATAGCCTGTCCTTGATACTACTGTTGTTACCTTTACCTGCAATCCTATATGCTTAGTATAGGATGCTAGTATATTCATCTGTGGCCCTACATTCTTGTTCATCGGCCGTGCTATACTATCGGGCCGTGATCACTCGGGAGGTGATCACGGGTATATACTATATACTTTATACATGATACATGTGGAGACTAAAGTCGGGTCGGCTGGTGGAGCACCCGCGAGTGGATCTTTGTGGCGGAGCGACAGGGCAGGTTGAGACCGCCTAGGAGAGAGGTGGGCCTGGCCCTGTTCGGCGTTCGCAGATACTTAACACGCTTAACGAGATCTTGGTATTTGATCTGAGTTGGCTACGAGCCTATACGCACTAACCATCTACGCGGGAGTAGTTATGGGTGTCCCGACGTCGTGGTATCAGCCGAAGCACTTCGTGACGCCAGCGACTGAGTGGCGCATGCCAGATTGGAACGTAAGCCTGCTCTTGTATTAAGGGGGCTAGTTCTGCTTTTGGTCGCGTACGCAACATCCAGGTGTGCTATGGGCGATCAGCCCAGACCCCTGTGTGCTTAGGTTTAGACCGGCGTGCTGGCCTCTCTGTTGAGCCTAGGTGGGGCTGCGACGTGTTGATCTTTCGCGGCCGGGCATGACCTGGGAAAGTGTGTCCGGCCAAATGGGATCAAGCGTGTTGGGTAAGTTGGTGCACCCCTGCAGGGAAGTTAATCTATTCGAATAGCCATGATCTTCGGTAACAGGACGACTTGGAGTTGTACCTTGACCTTATGACAACTAGAACCGGATACTTAATAAAACACACCCTTCCAAGTTGCACAGACAACCCGGTGATCGCTTTTCCACAGGGCGACGAGGGGAGGATCGCCGGGTAGGATTATGCTAGGAGATGCTACTGGAGATGCTACTTGGAGATACGACTGGAGATGCTACTTGGAGATGCTACTTGGAGATGCTACTTGGAGAATTTCAATCTACTCTCTTCTACATGCTGCAAGACGGAGGCTGCCAGAAGCGTAGTCTTCGACAGGATTAGCTATCCCCCTTTTATTCTGGCATTCTGCAGTTCAGTCCACCGATATGGCCCTTTACACATATACCCATGCATATGTAGTGTAGCTCCTTGCTTGCGAGTACTTTGGATGAGTACTCACGGTTGCATTTCTCCCTATTTTCCCCTTTCCCTTCGACCTAGTTGTCGCAACCAGATGTTGGAGCCCAGGAGCCAGACGCCACCGTCGACGATGATTCCTACTACACTGGAGGTGCCTACTACTATGTGCAGGCCGCTGACGACGACCAAGAGTAGTTAGGAGGATCCCAGGGAGGAGGCCTGCGCCTCTTTCGATCTGTATCCCAGTTTGTGCTAGCCATCTTATGGCAACTTGTTTAACTTGTGTCTGTACTCAGATATTGTTGCTTCCGCTGACTCGTCTATGATCGAGCACTTGTATTCGAGCCCTCGAGGCTCCTGGCTTGTATTATGATGCTTGTATGACTTATTTTATTTTTAGAGTTGTGTTGTGATATCTTCCCGTGAGTCCCTGATCTTGATCGTACACGTTTGCGTGTATGATTAGTGTACGATTAAGAGGTGGGGCGTCACATGCCCTTACTTGGACAAGCATCTCACTTATGATTAACCCCTATTACAAGCATCCGCAACTACAAAATAAGTATTAAGGTAAACCTAACCACAACATTAGACATATGGATCCAAATCAGCCCCTTACGAAGCAACACATAAACTAGGGTTTAAGCTTCTGTCACTCTAGCAACCCATCATCTACTTATTACTTCCCAATGCCTTCCTCTAGGCCCAAATAATGGTGAAGTGTCATGTAGTCGATGTTCACATAACACCACTAGAGGAAAGACACCATACATCTCATCAAAATATCAAACGAATACCAAATTCACATGACTATTAATAACAAGACTTCACCCATGTCCTCAGGAACAAACGTAACTACTCACAAAGCATATTCATGTTCATAATTAGAGGAGTAATAATATGCATTAAGGATCTGAACATATGATCTTCCACCAAATAAACCAATTAGCATCAACTACAAGGAGTAATCAATAGTACTAGCAACCCACAGGTACCAATTTGTGGTTTTGATACAAGATTGGATACAAGAGATGAACTAGGGTTTTGAGAGGAGATGGTGCTGGTGAAGATGTTGATGGAGATTGACCCCCTCCTGATGAGAGGATCATTGGTGATGACGATGGTGATGATTTTCCCCTCCCGGAGGGAAGTTTCCCCGGCATAACAGCTCTGCCGGAGCTCTGGATTGGTTCCACCAAGGTTCCGCCTCGTGGCGGTGGAGTTTCGTCCCGTAAGCTTGCCTCTAATTTTTTTTCCAGGGTAAAAGCCTTCATATAGCAGAAGATGGGCACCGGAGGGCCACCAGGGGGCCCAGGAGATAGGTGGGCACACCCAGTAGGGGTGGGCGCGCCCTCCACCTTCCTAGCCAGGGTGTGGGGCCCCTCTGCTGTTTTCTTTGCTCAATAATTCTTATTAATTCCAAAACTGACTTCCATGGAGTTTCATGATTTTTGGAGCTAAGTAGAATAGGTTTCCAATATTTGCTCCTTTTCTAGCCAGAATTCCAGCTGTCGGCATTTCCCCTCTTCATGGTAAACCTTGTAAAATAAGAGAGAATAGCCATAAGTATTGAGATATAATGTGTAATAACAGCCCATAATGGAAAAAATATTGATATAAAAGCATGATGCAAAATGGACGTATCAACTCCCCCAAGCTTAGACCTCACTTGTCCGCAAGCGGAAGCCGAAATCGAAAAATATGTCCACGTGTTTAGAGATAGAGGTGTCGATAAAAATACAATACGGACATGAGTGCATCATGATCATTCTTATAACAAAAACATAAATAGATTTTATCATATGATTTCTTATGCTCAAGTAACGATCAATTCACAATGTCAAGTATGGTTTAGAAACTTTATTGGGAACTAACAAACTATAATCTCAGTCATTGAAGCAATTGCAATTTATCATAACATCAGAAAGAGTCAAGAATAGAGCTTTTCAACAAGTCCACATACTCAACTATCATATAGTCTTCTACAATTGCTAACACTCATGCAATACTTGTGGTTATGGAGTTTCAACCGGACACTGAGAAAGATAGGGGCTTATTGTGTTGCCTCCCAACGTATTCACCTTTGGGTGATGTCAACAATAATAATTCATGCTAACTTACATCCAATTGGATATATATATATATATATATATATATATATATATATATATATATATATATATATATCAAGATCTTTCAAACACGAGGATCTTGCCAAAGGATAAAATGAAAAAGGGAAAGGTGAAGATCACCTTGACTCAAGCATAAAATAAAAACATAAAGTAAAAGATAGGCCCTTCGCAGAGGGAAGCAGAGGTTGTCATGTGCTTTTAGGGTTCGATGCACAAAATCTTAATGCAAAAGAACATCAGTTTATATTGTCACTTGTGTATGGACCTTTATTATGCAGTCCGTCGCTTTTATTGCTTCCATAACAAGATCGTATAAAGCTTATTTTCTCTGCACTAATAAGTCATACATATTTAGAGAGCAATTTTTATTGCTTGCAACATGACAACTTCCTTGAAGGATCTTACTCAATCCATAGGTAGGTATGGTGGACTCTCGTGGCAAAAACTGGGTTTAAGGATGTTTGGAAGCACAAGTAGTATCTCTACTTGGTGCAAGGAATTGTGCTAGCATGAGGGGTAAAGGCAAGCTCAACATGTTGGGAAGATCAATGACAATATACTTTAACTGAGATGTGATAAAACATAAACCATTACGTTGTCTTCCTTGTCCAATGTCAACTCTTTTAGCATGTCATACTTAATGAGTGCTCACAATCATAAAAGATGTCCAAGATAGTATATTTGTATGTGAAAACCTCTCCGTCCTTATTACTTCCTATTAATTGCAATGATGACTAAAACTACGTTTGTCAACTCTCAACAACTTTTATGCCTCATACTTTCTATGTGTGAAGTCATTACTATCCATAAGATCAATATGAACTCTTTTATTCTTTTTATTCTTTCTACTTTCTCAAGATCATGGCAAGATAGTAAAGCCCTTCACTCAACACTAATCTTTATTATAGATAGCTCACGGACTCGATTACATAAAGAGATCACAAAGCAAAACTCAAAACTAATTGATACTAAAACTTCAATCTACTAGATCAAGATGCTACTAAAAGGATCAAACTAAATAAAATGGTAAAGATAGGAGTGTGATGGTGATACGATACCGGGGCACCTCCCCCAAGCTTAGCAGTTGCAAAGGGGAGTGCCCATACCCATGTGATCATGTCCTCGGAGGTGATGGGGGTGGTGATGATGATGGTGGATAATCGCACATTGAGCGTAAAAGCTCGTCCAACTTGCGGATAATGCCCTTAAGTCCGATGATATGATCCTTCAACAAAATATTCTCCTATGTGAGATACTTATTCTGTATGCGAGCTAACTCAATCATCTTGAAAGCTTAAATCTCAGTTGGCGTAAAGAGGTTAGATAAGGGTTGAGGGATGTCTTCTTCTTTCACCACCGAAGCTTGAACCTCCATGGCCTTCTTGATCCCTTCATCCTTGTTGATATCTTCCGGTTCTTCTCTTTTCAGCTCTATCTTCAATAGCCAAGCAGCCTTGTCTTCATTGTTGAAGGAGGGCAACGTCATGGTGCTCTAGATCTGTCAGAAAAACAGCTCGAAACGAAAACAGAGGATATATGCATGATACGGTGGTCAAAGCCTTCAGGAGATTATATAATGAATTTTTACTGACCAAAATACATAACATGCAAGAAAACAGAGTCCGGGAGGCACACAGGGTGGCCACGAGACAGGGGGCGCGCCCAGGAAGGGTGGGCGCGCCCTCCACCCTTGTTGAGGCCTCGTGTCCTTCCCAGATTACTTCTTTCTTCCGAAAATTCCTAAATATTCCAAAACGGATAAAAATTGCCATTAGAATTGTTTTGGAGTCGGTTTACTTACCGTACCACATACCTATTCCTTTTCGAAGTCTGGGACGTTCTCGAAAGTGTCCCTTATGTATTCCTCCGGGGTTACGGTCTCAACAATATTAGTTTCAACATTGATAGGATTACCTGAGATATAATGTTTAATTCTTTGACCGTTCACCACCCTCAGACTTGTGCCTTCAAAGTTGTTGATTTTAATGGCACCGGAATGATAGACCTCCTCGATAACGTAAGGACCTTCCCATTTAGAGAAAATTTTTCCTGCAAAAAAATCTTAAACGAGAGTTAAATAATAACACGTAATTACCTACGTTGAAATCCCGCTTTTGTATCCTTTTGGCATGCCAGCGTTTGACTTTTTCTTTGAATAGCTTGGCATTCTCATAGGCTTGGGTTCTCCATTCATCAAGTGAGCTAATATCAAATAACCTCTTCTCACCGGCATGTTTGAAGTCATAGTTGAGCTCTTTAATAGCCCAATATGCTTTATGTTCAAGTTCTAGAGGTAAGTGACATGCTTTTGCATAAACCATCTTATACAGAGACATACCCATAGGAATTTTGTATGCAGTTCTATAGGCCCATAATGCATCATCAAGTTTTTTGGACCAATTCTTTCTAGATCTATTGACAGTCTTTGGCAAAATTAATTTGGGCTCTCTATTGCTCAACTCTACTTGACCACTAGACTGCGGGTGATAAGGAGATGCAATTCTATGATTAACATCATACTTAGCAAGCATCTTATGGAAAGCACCATGAGTAAAATGTGAACCACCATCAGTCATAAGATATCTAGGGACTCCAAACCTCGGAAAAATAACTTCTTTAAGCATCTTAATAGAGGTGTTATGATTAGCACTACCAGTTGGAATAGCTTCTACCCACTTAGTAACATAATCAACAACAACTAAAATATGTGTATAACCATTAGAGGCAGGAAAAGGTCCCATATAATCAAAGCCCCAAACATCAAATGGTTCAATAACAAGAGAATAGTTCATAGGCATTTCTTGGCGTGTACTAATATTACTAATTCTTTGACATTCATCACAAGATAAGACAAACTTACGAGCATCTTTGAAGAGAGTAGGCCAATAAAAACCAGATTGCAATACCTTATGTGCAGTTTTATCTCCAGCGTGGTGTCCTCCATATGATTCAGACTGACACTTGCGTAGGATCTATTCCTATTCATGCTCAGGTACACAACGTCTAATAACACCATCTACTCCTTCTTTATAAAGGTGTGTGTCATCCCAAAAGTAATGTCTTAAATCATAAAAGAACTTTTTCTTTTACTGGTATGTGAAACTAGGTGGTATAAATTTAGCAATAATGTAATTAGCATAATCAGCATACCAAGGAGCAGTACGAGAAGCATTAACGACCGCTAATTGTTCGTTAGTAAAGCTATCATCAATAGGCAGTGGGTCATCAAGAACATTCTCTAAACTAGACAAGTTGTCTGCAACGGGGTTCTCAGCTCCCTTTCTATCAACAATATGCAAAACAAATTCTTGAAGCAAGAGAACCCATCTAATGAGTATAGGCTTAGCATCTTTCTTTTCCATAAGATATTTAATAGTAGGATGATCAGTGTGAATAGTTACTTTACAATCAACAATATAAGGCCTAAACTTATCACATGCAAACACAACTGCTAAAAACTCGTTTTCAGTAGTAGCATAATTTCTCTGGGCAGTATCAAGAGTCTTACTAGCATACTGGATAACATTCAATTTCTTATCAACTCTTTACCCTAGAATAGAACCTACAGCATAATCACTAGCATCACACATAATTTCAAAGGGTAAATTCCAATCAGGTGGCTGAACAATAGGTGCAGTGATCAAAGCTTTCTTAAGTATTTCAAATGCTTCTACACAATCATCTTCAAAGACAAAAGTAATATCTTTTTGCAATAAATTAGTCAGAGGCCTAGAGATTTTAGAAAAGTCCTTAATGAACCTCCTATAAAAACCGGCATGACCAAGGAAACTTCTTATACCTTTTATGTCCTTGGGACATGGCATCTTTTCAATAGCATCAACCTTAGCTTTATCAACTTCAATACCTCTCTCAGAAATCTTATGCCCCAACACAATGCCTTCATTAACCATAAAGTGGCACTTTTCCCAATTCAAGTCGAGACTAGTGTCTTCACATCTCTGCAAAACTCGGTCAAGGTTGCTCAAGCAATCATCAAAATAGGATCCATTAACGGAGAAATCATCCATGAATACCTCACAAATCTTTTCACAACAATCAGAGAATATAGCCATCATGCATCTTTGAAAGGTAGCAGGTGCATTACATAAACCAAAAGGCATACGTCTATAAGAAAAAGTACCAAAAGGGCAAGTAAAAGTTGTTTTTGATTGATCCCCCGCTAACATAGGTATCTGAGAGAAACCAGAATAACCATCTAGAAAGCAGAAATGTATGTGTTTGGATAGTCTTTCTAGCATTTGATCAATAAAAGCTAAAGGGTAATGATCTTTCTTATTAGCTTTATTTAATTTACGGAAATCAATTACCATCATATAACCTGTAATAATTCTTTGCCGGATCAATTCATCTTTATTATTAGGAACGACAGTAATACCTCCCTTTTTAGGAACACAATGGATAGTTCTTACCCAATCACTATCAACAATGGGATAAATTATACCTGCCTCAAGGAGCTTTAGTATCTCCTTTCTTACCACTTCTTTCATCTTAGGATTCAATCGTCGTTGAGGATATCTAACTGGTTTGGCACCTTCCTCCAATTTAATTTTTTGTTGGCATAGCGTGTGACTAATGCCCTTGAGATCATCCAGAGTATATCCAATAGCAGCACGGTGCTTCTTCAGAGTTTTCAATAATCTTTCTTCTTCTTGCTCTGAAAGGTTAGCCCTAATAATAATAGGATATAGTTTCTTTTCATCAAGATAAGCATACTTAAGATTATCAGGTAATGGTTTGAGTTCAAACACGGGATCACCCTTGGGTGGAGGGGGATCCCCTAGAATTTCAACGGGTAGGTTGTGTTTCAGAATAGGTTCCTGTTGAAGGAACACTTCATCTATTTCCCTTCTTTCATTCATAAACATATCATTTTCATGGTCTAGCAAATATTGTTCTAACGGATTAGTAGGAGGAACGGCAATAGAAGCAAGACCAATAATCTCATCCTTACTAGGTGATTCTTTATCACGGGGTTGTCTATGAAACTTAGCAAAATTAAACTCATGAGACATATCCCCATAGCCAATTTCAACAATATCCTTTTTGCAATCAATCCTAGCATTAACAGTATTCAAGAAGGGTCTACCAAAAATAATGGGACAAAAGTCATCTTGTGGGGAACTAAGAACAAGAATATCAGCAGGATATTTAACCTTCCCACACAAGACTTCAACATCTCTAACAATCCCAACTGGTGAACTAGTATCTCTATTGGCAAGCTTTATAGTAACATCAATACCTTCCAATTCAGTGGGTGCAATATCATGCATAATTACTTTATATAAGTCATAGGGTATTGCACTAGCACTAGCACCCATATCACATAAGCCATCATAACAATGATATCCTATTTTAACAGAAATAACAGGCATGCCTACAACAGGTCTATGTACCTTAGCATCTGGTCTAACAATATTAGCAGTCTCACCACAGAAATAAATAACATGCCCATCTAAATTATCATCTAAGAGATCTTTAACCATAGCAATACTAGGTTCAACTTTGATTTGCTCAGGAGCTGTATAAGTCCTAGTATTACTCTTACGAACATCAGTCGAAGTTTTAGCATGATCCTTTATCCTAGCAGGAAAAGGAGGTTTCTCAACATAAGTAGTAGGAACAATAGGATCACTATAAGTGACAGTCTTTTCTTCACTGTAATAGGTGCAACTACTTTAACCTCAATGGGAGGATTATATTTAAACCACTTCTCCTTAGGGAGATCAACGTGAGTACCAAAAGATTCACAAAAAGCAGCTACTATCTCAGAGTCAAGTCCATACTAAGCGCTAAATCCACGAAAAACATCGGTATCCATAAAACATTTAACACAATCAAACTTAGGTGTCGTACCTGACTCCTTACCATCGTTGGAACCCCAATCTTCAGAGTTGCGTTTAATTCTTTCCAATAAATCCCAATTGAATTCAATAGTCTTCAGCATATAAGAACCAGCACAGGAAGTATCAAGCATGTTGCGATCATTGGGTGAAAGCCGACCATAAAATTTTTGAATAATCATTTCTCTGGAGAGCTCTTGATTGGGGCATGAATATAACATTGACTTAAGCTGACCCCAAGCTTGAGCGATGCTTTCTCCTTCACGAGGGCAGAAATTATATATGTAATTACAATCACAATGAACAAGATGCATAGGATAGAACTTCTGGTGAAATTCCAACTTCAATCGTTTATAATTCCAAGATCCCGTATCATCACATAGCCTGTACCATGTCAATGCATCTCCCTTCAAAGATAAAGGGAAGACATTCCTTTTGACAACATCATCAGGAATACCTGCAAGCTTAAATAATCCACAAACTTCATCCACAAAGATAAGGTGTAAATCGGGATGCAATGTTCCATCTCCTGCAAAGGGATTAGCTAGCAGTTTCTCTATCATACCCGAAGGAATGTGAAAGTAAATATTTTCAGTAGGTTGAGGAGCAAATCTTTGCTCTTCTGGTCGGGGTAAAGATACCCCGAACAAGCCCCTCAAAGGATTAGTTTCCATAGTAACAAGTGACCGAAAATTTCAGCACACTATATAAATGTTTCCTTACCAAGTTCCACTCACCAAAGGCGCTTCACTCCCCGACAACGGCACCAGAAAAGAGTCTTCATGACCCACAAGTATAGGGTATCTATCGTAGTCCTTTTGATAAGTAAGAGTGTCGAACCCAACGAGGAGCAGAAGGAAATGACAAGCGGTTTTCAGTAAGGTTTTCTCTGCAAGCACTGAAATTGTAGGTAACAGATAGTTTTGTGATAAGAGTAACAAGCAATGAAAGTAAATAAAGTGCACCAAGGTAGGCCAATCCTTTTCGTAGCAAAGGACAAGCCTAAACAATTTCTTATAATGAGAAAAGAGCTCCCGAGGACACATGGGAATTATCGTCAAGCTAGTTTTCATCACGCTCATATGATTCGCGTTCGGTACTTTGATAATTTGATATGTGGGTGGACCGGTGCTTGGCTACTGCCCTTACTTGGACAACAATCCCACTTATGATTAACCCCTATTGCAAGCATCCGCAACTACAAAATAAGTATTAAGGTAAACCTAACCACAACATTAGACATATGGATCCAAATCAGCCCCTTATAAAGCAACACATAAACTAGGGTTTAAGCTTCTGTCACTCTAGAAACCCATCATCTACTTATTACTTCCCAATGCCTTCCTCTAGGCCCAAATAATGGTGAAGTGTCATGTAGTCGACGTTCACATAACACCAGTAGAGGAAAGACAACATACATCTCATCAAAATATCGAACGAATACCAAATTCACATGACTACTAGTAGCAAGACTTCACCCATGTCCTCAGGAACAAATGTAACTACTCACAAAGCATATTCATGTTCATAATCAGAGGAGTAATAATATGCATTAAGGATCTGAACATATGATCTTCCACCAAGTAAACCAATTAGCATCAACTACAAGGAGTAATCAACACTACTAGCAACCCACATGAACCAATTTGTGGTTTCGATACAAGATGGGATACAAGAGATGAACCAGGGTTTTGAGAGGAGATGGTGCTGGTGAAGATGTTGATGGAGACTGACCCCCTCCCGATGAGAGGATCATTGGTGATGATTTCCCCCTCCCGGAGGGAAGTTTCCCCAGCAGAATAGCTCTGCCGGAGCCCTAGATTGGTTCCGCCAAGGTTCCGCCTCGTGGCGGCGGAGTTTCGTCCCGTAAGCTTGCCTCTGATTTTTTTCAGGGTAAAAGCCTTCATATAGCAGAAGATGGGCACCGGAGGGCCACTAGGGGGCCAGGAGACATGGGGCGCGCCCAGTAGGGGTGGGCGCACCCCCCACCCTCCTGGATAGGGTGTGGGCCCCCTCTAGTGTTTTCTTCACTCAATAATTCTTATTAATTCCAAAACTAACTTCCGTGGAGTTTCAGGATTTTTGGAGCTGTGCAGAATAGGTTTCCAATATTTGCTCCTTTTCCAGCCAGAATTCCAGCTGCCGGCATTTCCCCTCTTCATGGTAAACTTTGTAAAATAAGAGAGAATAGCCATAAGTATTGAAATATAATGTGTAATAACAGCCCATAATGCAATAAATATTGATATAAAAGCATGATGCAAAATGGACATATCAATCACCGCCAAGTGCCTCATGGCTAAAGCCACCAACAAGTTAACCCCCAACATCAAAGCTACCATCATTACTAATCCTTCTTTGATGGATTGCATTGATGAAAGCGAGGGTGAGGAAGAAAATGAGTTTGAGTCTTTTATGAGTAAGCTCAAGGGTAAATCCAATAAGGACTTCATTGCTCTCTTCGAACAACTTGCTGAAGCCAATGACATGATCGAGGCTCACAAAGAAACCATCTCTAAGATGGAGGGGCATAGTCGGATCTCTCTAACGCTGTTGAGGAAGAGCGTGGTCAATGTTTGGCTCTTGAGGAATCACATAATGATGATCATGCTAAATTAAAGAAAGATCGTGATCATGCTCTTGTTGTATCTCGTGTGCTCAATTCCGAAAAGGCCAAACTTGGGGTTGATCTTGCTAGACTCAAGGAGGAGTTTGATATACCTGATAAGGATCACAAGGCCTTGAAGGGTACTCATTCTAGCGTTAAAGAGTCTCATGATCAACTCCAAGTGAAGCTAACCAAGGAGGAAGCCCCTTTTCCTCATATGGTTTTAATTGATAATGCAAATGCTACTAACCCATGTTGTTAGCATGTGCATCTTGCTGAGGAGAATGCAAAGTCGAAGGAGCGACTTGAGAAAGGCCTTGTGTCTTGCATACAAGGTGAGAATAACCTCAACGACCTTTTGAGCAATCAACAGGAAGTTGTGGCCAAGGAGGGAGTTGGGTTCACACCCAAGTCCAAGAACAAGAAGAAGGATGACAAGGCCAAACGAACGCCTCCTCTCAAGCAAACTTTTGTGAAGGAGGGAGAGGGTGCTTCTAAGGAGAAGAAGAACAATGTGAAGGGTGGTGGTGTCAAGAAGGGCAATGCCACCTCTTCCAACAAAGCTGACGACTTTAACCCTTCTTATGTGTTATGCCGTGCTAGTGATGGGCATGTTTATGCTAAATTTGTTGGGTCTCCTTATGTGTGTAGCGAGCACACGTTGCATCTCCGTCGTCAGCCATGGTCGTCGCTGGCGAAACTCCGGTGGGAGCTGACGTGGCTCCGTCATTAGGAGCTAATCCAACTAACTAAACCACCTACAGCCACTGACAGTAGGCCCCACCCCTGGTCAAACCCCAGTCAGCACTGGGTTTGACCGGGATTAGTTCTTGTGTCACTGACGTGTGGACCCCGCACGTCAGGTTTGACCTGGACCTGGCCGTTGACTCGCTGACGTCATGCTGGCGTCAGGCTGACGCAGTTAAATCATTTTCTGGAATTATTTTAATTCTAAATATTCAGGAAATTCCAGAAAATGTTCAAAACTTCAAAAATTCATAGTAATTCAACCGTAACTCCAAATTAAATAATTTATATATGAAAAATTATCAGAAAAATTCAAGGAATCCATCTGTACCATTTTTATGCATGTTAGAACAACTTATAGCTGCTGTATAGCACAAATCAATTAAATGGCATTTGAATAATCACATATGGAGTTTGAATTTGAATCTTGTATTCAAACCAACTTCATTTAATCTGTTGCTAGTTGCATTAGCTCAAAACACATTCATATTGCCATGTCATAGCATGCATCATTTTGTGCATTGCATTGATTGTGTTCTTCTTTGTTGCTGGTATCTGTTCCCTCCCGGTAGACGATGTTCCGACGTTGTGATCGTTGACACTGATGAAGACTCAATGTTATCTTCAGAAGTGCCAAGCAAGCAAAACCCCCTTGTTCATTCCGATACAATCCCACTCTCTCGCTCCTGCTCTCTTTTACTGCATTAGGACAACAACGATTCATCTGTTACTTGCTGCGGTAGCTGAACCCCTTTATCCTTTGCATGACCTGTCATTCCACAGTAAATAGATGAAACCCACTAGCATGGGTAGGAGTTGTTTGAGCCCTGTTGTGCCTACTCATTCTTGCTTGTTTGTCATGCCTGCTACTGCTTAGAGTTGAGTCAGGTCTGATTCATCGGGGATGAATCAGAGGCGTGTGAACATGTCCTACTGTGTGTGAGCTAAGTGTGTGAACACGTTTTGGTAAAGGTAGCGGTGAGAGGCCATGTAGGAGTACATGGTGGGTTGTCTCATTGCAGCCGTCCTCAGGAACTGAGTTCTGTGTTTGTGATCCATGATTCAGCTACTACCACGCATTGGGCCCGAAACCAATGGACCCTCTCGGCTTCTTGATCACCCTTGTCCTCTGTCCAGGAGTTGCAAGTAGTTTCTGGTGTTTGTAGTATGCTGGAGGCCGTGGGCAGCGCTGACCGTAGGGGTGGGCTGTGATGCGGTAGGCACGTGGCACGGTGTACCGGGCGCCCGTTTGGTGTCTCGGGAACCCTGTTCACATCGTTTGGGGCTGTGAGCGAAACTCCGGCCGGATCTCCTCATGGATGGAACCCGAATAGGCGATAAACCTGGACTAGAGACTTAGGTGATTAGGTAGGTCGTGGCCGACACCCACGTTGGGCTTCCGCTTGAAGGTTGCCGAGTACATGTCGTGTAAACGACGGTAAGTGGTGAGAGCGTGTATGAAGAAGTACACCCCTGCAGGGTTAACCTAATCTATTCGAATAGCCGTGTCCGCGGAAAAGGACTTCTGGATTGCTTATATCAGTTCATAGACAAGTGAAAGTGGATACTCTAAAATACGCAAGATAAGCGTGAGTGCTATGGATGGCGTTCTCGTAGGGAGACGGGAGCGGATCCATAGTGGTGTATTGATATGGTGAATATGTGGACTCGTGTGCGCCACCTCAAAAGAGTCGCTTGCAGTCGTAGTTTAGGATAGCCACCGAGTCAAAGCTGGCTTGCTGCAGTTAAACCCCACCACCCCTTTGTTGATAATGATGCATATGTAGTTAGTTCTGATGTAAGTCTTGCTGGGTACATTTGTACTCACGTTTGCCTATTTTATGTTTTTGCAGAGAGACTTCAGTCTCACTAGTAGTTCCGCTTGGACTTCGACGTTTAGCTTGTTACCTCAGCTACGATCTTGTGCCCTCGGCAGTATCTGGTAGATAGTCAGGCTTCTCAGCCTTTTCATTTATAGTTGTCTGTACTCAGACATGATAGCTTCCGCTTGTGCTTTGACTTGTATACTCTGAATGTTGGGTCATGAGACCTATGTTTGTAATATCTCGCTCCTCGGAGCCTAATGAATAAATACTTGAGTCATAGAGTCATGTTGTGATGCCATGTTGTGTTTGCACATATCGAGCATATTGTGTGTATGTTATTGAAATGCTTGGTATGTGTGGGATCTGACTATCTAGTTGTTTATCCTTAGTAGCCTCTCTTACCGGGAAATGTCTCCTAGTGTTTCCAATGGTAGCTTGCTACTGCTCCGGAACACTTAGGCTGGCCGGCATGTGTCCTTCTTCGTTCCTGTGTCTGTCCCTTCGGGGAAATGTCACGCGATGAATACCGGAGTCCTGTTAGCCCGCTACAGCCCGGTTCACCGGAGTCCTGCTAGCCCAGTGCTACAGCCTGGATTCACTCGCTGATGACCGACACGTTCGATGCTGGGTCATGGATGCCTGTCCCTGTAAGTTTGTGCCACTTTGGGTTTACGACTAGCCATGTCAGCCCGGGCTCCTTATCATATAGATGCTAGCGACACTGTCATATACGTGTGCCAAAAGGCGCAAACGGTCCCGGGTAAAGGTAGGGCGACACCCGTGGGAATACCGTGCGTGAGGCCGCAAAGTGATATGAGGTGTTACATGCTAGATCGATGTGGCATTGAGTCGGGGTCCTGACAGCGTTGGTATCAGAGCTTGACTGCCTGTAGGATTACCAAGCCAAACTGGTCGATGTTGAGTCTAGAAATTCTTTAGTTATATGTAGGGGAATTGATTGTGGGATGGAACGTAAGGCTCTTTTTACTCCTTATACCTCATGGCCTTCTGATCTGAGTCATCATCTTCTCTTCTACGGGGATTAAGAACTAGGCTATCTCTTCTTTCTATTAGGATCACGTGTTACTAATCAGTGGACTTATAAGATTGTTGGATTTAAGTCTCAGTTCAGTTCCTACTACTTCCGTATGTTAATTGTTGATCTCGAAACCTTGATATTGTGCTTCTGAGTGGTTATGCCACCATTTTTGTGAATGTCTCAAATCTTTTCTGAGCATTTACAGCCGTTATGCTGTCCGAGTCATCCCAGGTTTCTAAGTAGTCTGATGCATTTGCAAATCCTTTCTTCCCGTTTCAATGTTCCCATGGGCCAGATTAACCACACTAATCAGTGAGTTGAGGTACTCCGTTACCTTGACATATATGTTGGAGATATTATTATGACCCTAGGTGTCTTAGGGGATCATCTAGTAATTTAGCCATGATTTGTGTTCCCAGTGTGATGATTCTGGCCATCATTCTCGAAAGCATCCCGTGATGCTACTTAGTAATAGGTATTCTGTTCCTGGGTTCTTGAACCCGAGATTCACTCTACCTACTTCATGTTGATAGTAATTGCTAGTGCCTTTAGGATATTAGTAACCTTTGCGATAGTCCTTGAAGTCCGTGGTATCTTCTTCTTCCAAATACCATGAACTACTTATGGCAGAAGTTCCTCGTTGAACTGAAATATCACAACAGGATTATTCTTGATGAGTTCTCCATTATATATTGTGGCTCTGCCAGTTCTACCTTTCTGCATGGGTTATCCGGAAGAAATATGTTGAACTTCGTTCGACATGCTAATCCATGCATCCACAACTCAGAAAATCATATGTTCTTTTGAGTTGTCCCATCTTAGTTGTTTCCGACCCTCGCCTATCAATTGATAGTCAAGAGTATGCGTGCATTCGTTCGTCGATGCCTATTACCCTTGTGGTCCGCCAAGCCATTCTATTTCAGAATGAATAGGAGAAACAAACTCCAGAATCTCATCCATATCTAGGATTGGGTCAAAGCAATTGTATTCCGCAGATCAAAATGCCAATCCAGCTTCTGGTCTGTTCTACCTTGAAGTATTACCATCTTTATATCAGGAATATCATGGGAATTGCACACCATCTTATGAATTCTTGACGCAGTAATACTTCTGATCATCATTGATAATTTCTCGGTTTCCGTGTTATTGTAACCGGAATGCCGACAAATGAATCATGGCGTGTGAAATCAATACTGCTAGCAACTCCATTGCTTGGTAGTTAAATGGACGATAACCTCATTCTTAGCGTGTTGATTATTGAATCGTCACCCTAAGGTTGATTGTGCTACCTAGTCCTTATTTCTGGTGCACTCTCCGATCAGTGAGTTAGGATAGTGCCAATCCTTGCTTATTTGATCATATCGTCTTGCCCTGAAAAGTAAGATTGTTCTCGAGCTTAGTAACATACCGGTGGTTCATGATATTCCAAATTTCTTCTCGGAAGTATCACCAGGTTGTCGCCTGACCGCTATGTTGATCTCGTGATCAAGTTGGGTTCTTGTGAACCACCTTCTCTCCAAAAATCGGTGTTAGATATCCCTGAGCTAGTTGGTTAAGCTAGACAACAACTTGGAGAGTTGGAAGATAAAAGCTTGCCTGACTTAGTTCGTTCCAAAGGGATATTCTTGTGTAGGGTGTGCTGAAGAAAGATGATATCTTCATCGATTGGTCCTTGTGATCAGTTGCTGGACCTATTGTCTTATCAATCCTTTGATTTGAGTGTGGGCTATCGTCAAATCAAATCAGTACCAACGATGCTCGTAATGTTGTCTTATTCGTGGTTGATCCCTCGAGCATACACCATTACATCTTTGGTCTGACCAATGCTATCACCGTGTTCACTTAACTATGGAATTCCTTTTAAAAGGAAACCTAGATGAATTGTTGTTGAGCCCATTGGCAACATCCTTATCTCCTCCATGATGTTGTTGAACATTAAGCTAGTGTTGGAAACTTTTGAAAGCATTTTCTTCATGCTAGCTCATGAAGTATTTGTTTGATGAAAGGAGTGACTTCCTCTTATACACGTGCATTTGGTGAAAGTTGCCGCCGTGAATTTGAGAAAGATTGTTTTGTTTCCTTTGGAATCATCCCAAATCAGTCATGCACACGTGCGAAGTATTCTGTAGTCTGGAGACTTGCAACCTTCATTCTATATGTGTCCCTAGCACACTAAGCCACTGATTGACTTGTTCAAGGAAAAGAAGTCTATGCTTGGGATCTAATCCATGGACTTGCGTAAAGACTTCGATATCCTCGATGATGGTTCTCCACCTGAACTCGGTAGTGTTTAATTATAAGACTGCTACGTGGCCATGCTTGTCTGGGACAACGTGTTCGCATGTTTGTAGCAGAACCAGCTCATGTTTTGGAGCTTACTATCGTAGCTCACTCCCCGAGAATCCCGCAACATTATCTCGTCGATTTGTGTTGCAAACTTTCATTTTTCTTTCTAGACTTGATGAGTCTGGGATATCCTGACACCAACCAGATCTGAATCTCAGGCAGATGTGATGGTTGGAACATTTCCCAAGAATTATAATATTGGTCTCTCAATAACCGGCAAGGTGGATGTCGTGGCCAACACACCCATCCGGTAGACCTATTATTATAGTATCTTGTTTGAGGAAGTTGGCCACCTCCCCATAGGGATTTCGTAGGATTACTCCCTAGTTGCCCCTATGGATTTCTGTGTTCCGAAGTCCGACCTTTTTACTTGATGTTCTAGATATCAAACCATATCTATGGGTGGATTACGCTAGCACATCAAGGAGAACATTAGAAGCGGAGTGCTAAATGTCTCTCGGTCGATCATCCAGATTTTATTTGCTTGGCCTCGCTAAGGTGAAATCTGAGAAAGTGTTATCCTCCTTCGCATCTGCATCGTCCATCGCTATTCATCATGGTAGTATGTTGTGTTGTCAGCACCCTTGACGCGGTTGTTGATAAAACCTTGATGATTGTGGAAATGCTCAAGTTCTTGAGAGCACGCACAAGCGCTACGTGTTATCATCGGCTCTAATTGGGATGCTCTCAGTTCCCTCGGCAATGCTATGACCTTCTCAAACAGTGAATTCACTCTCTATTGTTGGGTTCTTCCCCAGTTACCAGAATCATTCCCAGCATTTGCATTTTGTTCCCAGCTTGCACCGCCAATGTGCCATTCTACCATGGGTCTCTTCCATTTCCGGTGATAAGCAAATTCATCCATTACGTTGTCTTCAACAAGGTAATCCACATCATCCAAGTCCGAGTATGCCATTCTACCGACCCCCTCCAAACGATCGCTCGAGAATTGTCCTAGGCTGGTTTAAAGAGTTTCAATGATCTCTGAATCAAAGGTAATTCTTTTGCCACTTAAGGGGATATATCTACGAATCACCCCCCCCCTCCAGGATGTCTCGTTGAGGTATCATGGCAACTCAACTCCTCGCTACGTTGACAACCGTTCACCACCTTCTTAGGTGTGGAATCGTTGTCTACCTAGTGAACCTTCGTCATCTGTTCCACTCCATTCCTCTAGAGGTGTGCTTCGTCTCTCAGCTCGAGAGATGTTGCTATGTCCCATTCCGTGAGTTAATCCTGAGTTGTTCGTTCTTTGAGAAGATTAATTCTTCTAGAGTTTTCCTTCCCTCTTCTTGTCATGTTAGTTGGAGTTCTCAGAGAAAGACTTCGAGACAATGATGGTGATCGAATCAACGCTCTTATGAAGTGCACCCTGGATCGTGAAGATTATACTAGTTGCGTTTCCCCTTCACCTTACCCTACGCTTGAATCTCGGGACGAGATTTTTGTTTAGTGGGGGTGAGTTGTCACATCCCTGGTCCTGTTATGCACTAGGCTAGACCTCATGTGAGCATCATGTTTTAATTCAAATGAAATTTGAATTGAGGAATTTTCAAAGCCTCAGAAACCTTCTAAAAATGATCAACATTAAAATCTCCTCAAAGAAGTCCAAGAAAATGTTCCTCTTAGTCTCTGAAAATATTGCAAAGAGGTAAAACTCAAAACAATATTTTTGGTATCTCAGAGTTAATTATTTTGGGCCTTTGAATTAAATAAATAGCTATTTGCATTGGATATATATTTGATATATAAATAATATATGTCCAATAATTACTGGAACATTTTATGTGGTTTGGTATATTTTAGTTCTAGCCACATAACTATTTTCAGGATTTTATAAAATGGTTTAGTATATTACTAAACTAAAACAACACAGAACAAAATAGATAAATAAAAACAAAAATAGAAAGAGCAGAGGACTACCTGGCGCTCACCTCAGCCCACCTGGCCCAGCTCCTCCAGCCGGCCCAGCCCACCGCCGCTTCTCCCCCTGTCGTCTTCCTCCCCCTCGCCCCGAAGCTGCTCGGTGGCGCGCGCGGCCACGCGCCCCGGCCACCTCCTCCCTGCCTGGCTGCCTCCTCCTCTCCTGGACGTCTCCCGCAGCTCCACGCCACCCCCTGGAACCCCCTCGCACTCTCTCTCGACCCCTTCCCCCTCCTCTGCTCTCTCTCTCGCGCAGCCCGAGCGGAGCTCATCGCCGCCGCTCGCCGTTGCCGCACCCAGAGCCTCCCCCTCGACCCTCGGCGTGCCCAGTAGCTCGGCTACCTCGCCCTCATCCTCTCCGACGAGTCAAGCGACCTCGGACGCCCTGCATCGCCGTCATCGAGCCGTCTTCTTCACACACGGCCGCCGGATGCCGCTCGTCGATTCGCCGTCTCCGCCACCTCCCCGAGCCCACCGAGCTGCTCGTCGACCTCGCCGTGAGCTCCTCTGCCGAACCCCTCTCTCCCCGTGCTCTATTTCCCTCCGTAGCCGCCGTTACCACCGCGGCCGAGAGCTTCTCGCCGCCGGCCATGGCGTGGCCGTGGCCACAGCCACCGCAGCTCGCTCCCGAGCCCACCGTCGTGCTCACCGCAACCTCAGGAGCCCGCAGCACCCACCAGTTTCTCCCGTAGCGCACCATAGCGTCGAATCGATCGGCGCCCGAACTCCGGCGCCGCCGCGAGCTCGTTTCCGGCGAGCTCCGGCCACCACAGCCGCTGCCGCTCGCCCAGTTGGATGCGGCGCATCTTCAGCTACCCGTAGGAGCAAACCACGCGTCGAATGGTGCTCCGTAGCGAGCACACGTTGCATCTCCGTCGTCGGCCATGGTCGTCGCCGGCGAAACTCCGGCGGGAGCTGACGTGGCTCCGTCATTAGGAGCTAATCCAACTAACTAAACCACCTACAGCCACTGACAGTAGGCCCCACCCCTGGTCAAACCCCAGTCAGCGCTGGGTTTGACCGGGATTAGTTCCTGTGTCACTGACGTGTGGACCCCGCACGTCAGGTTTGACCTGGACCTGGCCGTTGACTCGCTGACGTCATGCTGGCGTCAGGCTGACGCAGTTAAATCATTTTCTGGAATTATTTTAATTCTAAATATTCAGGAAATTCCAGAAAATGTTCAAAACTTCAAAAATTCATAGTAATTCAACCGTAACTCCAAATTAAATAATTTATATATGAAAAATTATCAGAAAAATTCAAGGAATCCATCTGTACCATTTTTATGCATGTTAGAACAACTTATAGCTGCTGTATAGCACAAATCAATTAAATGGCATTTGAATAATCACATATGGAGTTTGAATTTGAATCTTGTATTCAAACCAACTTCATTTAATCTGTTGCTAGTTGCATTAGCTCAAAACACATTCATATTGCCATGTCATAGCATGCATCATTTTGTGCATTGCATTGATTGTGTTCTTCTTTGTTGCCGGTATCTGTTCCCTCCCGGTAGACGATGTTCCGACGTTGTGATCGTTGACACTGATGAAGACTCAATGTTATCTTCAGAAGTGCCAGGCAAGCAAAACCCCCTTGTTCATTCCGATACAATCCCACTCTCTCGCTCCTGCTCTCTTTTACTGCATTAGGACAACAACGATTCATCTGTTACTTGCTGCGGTAGCTGAACCCCTTTATCCTTTGCATGACCTGTCATTCCACAGTAAATAGATGAAACCCACTAGCATGGGTAGGAGTTGTTTGAGCCCTGTTGTGCCTACTCATTCTTGCTTGTTTGTCATGCCTGCTACTGCTTAGAGTTGAGTCAGGTCTGATTCATCGGGGATGAATCAGAGGCGTGTGAACATGTCCTACTGTGTGTGAGCTAAGTGTGTGAACACGTTTTGGTAAAGGTAGCGGTGAGAGGCCATGTAGGAGTACATGGTGGGTTGTCTCATTGCAGCCGTCCTCAGGAACTGAGTTCTGTGTTTGTGATCCATGATTCAGCTACTACCACGCATTGGGCCCGAAACCAATGGACCCTCTCGGCTTCTTGATCACCCTTGTCCTCTGTCCAGGAGTTGCAAGTAGTTTCTGGTGTTTGTAGTATGCTGGAGGCCGTGGGCAGCGCTGACCGTAGGGGTGGGCTGTGATGCGGTAGGCACGTGGCACGGTGTACCGGGCGCCCGTTTGGTGTCTCGGGAACCCTGTTCACATCGTTTGGGGCTGTGAGCGAAACTCCGGCCGGATCTCCTCATGGATGGAACCCGAATAGGCGATAAACCTGGACTAGAGACTTAGGTGATTAGGTAGGTCGTGGCCGACACCCACGTTGGGCTTCCGCTTGAAGGTTGCCGAGTACATGTCGTGTAAACGACGGTAAGTGGTGAGAGCGTGTATGAAGAAGTACACCCCTGCAGGGTTAACCTAATCTATTCGAATAGCCGTGTCCGCGGAAAAGGACTTCTGGATTGCTTATATCAGTTCATAGACAAGTGAAAGTGGATACTCTAAAATACGCAAGATAAGCGTGAGTGCTATGGATGGCGTTCTCGTAGGGAGACGGGAGCGGATCCATAGTGGTGTATTGATATGGTGAATATGTGGACTCGTGTGCGCCACCTCAAAAGAGTCGCTTGCAGTCGTAGTTTAGGATAGCCACCGAGTCAAAGCTGGCTTGCTGCAGTTAAACCCCACCACCCCTTTGTTGATAATGATGCATATGTAGTTAGTTCTGATGTAAGTCTTGCTGGGTACATTTGTACTCACGTTTGCCTATTTTATGTTTTTGCAGAGAGACTTCAGTCTCACTAGTAGTTCCGCTTGGACTTCGACGTTTAGCTTGTTACCTCAGCTACGATCTTGTGCCCTCGGCAGTATCTGGTAGATAGTCAGGCTTCTCAGCCTTTTTCATTTATAGTTGTCTGTACTCAGACATGATAGCTTCCGCTTGTGCTTTGACTTGTATACTCTGAATGTTGGGTCATGAGACCTATGTTTGTAATATCTCGCTCCTCGGAGCCTAATGAATAAATACTTGAGTCATAGAGTCATGTTGTGATGCCATGTTGTGTTTGCACATATCGAGCATATTGTGTGTATGTTATTGAAATGCTTGGTATGTGTGGGATCTGACTATCTAGTTGTTTATCCTTAGTAGCCTCTCTTACCGGGAAATGTCTCCTAGTGTTTCCAATGGTAGCTTGCTACTACTCCGGAACACTTAGGCTGGCCGGCATGTGTCCTTCTTCGTTCCTGTGTCTGTCCCTTCGGGGAAATGTCACGCGATGAATACCGGAGTCCTGTTAGCCCGCTACAGCCAGGTTCACCGGAGTCCTGCTAGCCCAGTGCTACAGCCTGGATTCACTCGCTGATGACCGACACGTTCGATGCTGGGTCATGGATGCCTGTCCCTGTAAGTTTGTGCCACTTTGGGTTTACGACTAGCCATGTCAGCCCGGGCTCCTTATCATATAGATGCTAGCGACACTGTCATATACGTGTGCCGAAAGGCGCAAACGGTCCCGGGTAAAGGTAGGGCGACACCCGTGGGAATACCGTGCGTGAGGCCGCAAAGTGATATGAGGTGTTACATGCTAGATCGATGTGGAATTGAGTCGGGGTCCTGACATCCTAAGACCCTTGTTACTAACATAAAAGGACCCATTACAAAATGGGTACCTAAAACCAAGCATTGATCTCTTGTAGGTGTTTTCTTCCGGTGGGGGGATCATGGTTGCTCTATAGTGGAGCCGCAAATCATATGACCGAAACAAAGGACTTGGTGGTGGATGTGCACAAAATTCCATCTATGCCCACCAATGTCGAGTGGGGTGATGCCTCGTCTTCTAAGGTATTCGGACTTGGCATGGTTGTCATTTCTCATGATCTCACAATTGAGAAGGTCATTGAAAGGATCGAGAAGAGGTGTCTAGAGGGGGGGTGAATATACCCTCAACATACAAAGTTGGCAGTTTTTAAGTTTTTCAAGGTGAGGTGGTAGATTGACACAATTTCAAGCATACACAATACAATTCAAGCAAGCATGCAAAGAGTATATGAGTAGCGGAAAGTAAAGCATGCAACTTGTAAGAAAGTAAAGGGATGGGATTGGAGTGTGCAAACGCAATTGGAGACACGGAGATTTTTGGCGTGGTTCCGATAGGTGGTGCTATCGTACATCCACGTTGATGGAGACTTCAACCCACGAAAGGTAACGGTTGCGCGAGTCCACGGAGGGCTCCACCCACAAAGGGTCCACAAAGAAGCAACCTTGTCTATCCCACCATGGCCATCGCCCACGAAGGACATGCCTCACCAGGGTAGATCTTCATGAAGTAGGTGATCTCCTTGCCCGTACAAACTCCTTGGTTCAACTCCACAATCTTGACGGAGGCTCCCAAGTAACACCTAACCAATCTAGGAGACACCACTCTCCAAAAGGTAATAGATGGTGTGTTGATGATGAACTCCTTGCTCTTGTGCTTGAAATGATAGTCTCCCCAACACTCAACTCTCTCTCATAGGATTGGATTTGGTGGAAAGATGATTTGAGTGGAAAGCAATTTGGTGAAGGCTAGAGATCAAGATTCAAATGGTAGGATTGGAATATCTTGCCCGCAACACATGAGTAGGTGGTTCTCTCTCAAAAAATGAATGCTGGAAGTGTAGGGATGTTCTGATGGCTTTCCTCATGAATGAGGAGAGGGTGGAGGGGTATATATAGCCTACACTCAAAATCTAACCATTACACACAATTTACCAAACTCGGTGGGACCGAATCAGAAAACGCGGTCGGACCGATTTAGTTCATAATGTGACTGTTAGGCATTTCGGTGGGACCAATATGATCAACTCAGTGGGACCGATGTGCAAGGGTTAGGGTAAAACCTCATCTCGGTTTGACTGATTACACAAACTCGGTGGGAACGATTTTGGTAATAATCTAACCATAGAGTTGGTCAGGCAAACTTGGTGGGACCGATTGTGTAATCTCGGTGAGACCAAAATTATTGCAATAGGCAACAGAGAGTTTGCAAGCCCATCTCGGTGAGACTGAGATCCCATCGGTGAGACCGAATCGATTAGGGTTTCTGGTAGTGGCTATGTCAAATGAACTCGGTGGTGCCGGATAGATCAAATCTATGGGGCTGAGTTTGAATTTTGGTTTGGGACATATGTGGATATGGGAAAGTGGTTGAGAGCTTTGGAGCATATCACTAAGCACTTTGAGCAAGCAAGCCATTAAGCAATCTTGGATCACTGAAATAGAAAATGTAGAGTCCTGAGCTTTGAGCTTGAGCCAATCCTTTGTCCTTAGCATCTTGAATGGGTACCACATCCTATTGTCCATGCCACTCCATTGTTGGAGTTATCTGAAATTCACTAGATAAAAGTATCAGTCCAACAAGAGATATGTTGACATTAATTACCAAAATCACCCAGGGAGCACTTGTGCTTTTAATCTCCCCCTTTTTGGTAATTGATGACAACATACATCAAAGCTTTAGATAAAAATATAGAGAAAGGAGGTAAAGCTTTGGAAGGACATATCACATGCATAGGCTCCCCCTATATGTATGCAATCATGTAAATATGGAACATAAGATCATGTGAGTGCATAATCATGACAGAGCAAGCAATGAGTTACATGTATCTTGGCTATATGCACCAGAGCAAATGGTGTGAATATGGGAAATGTACCTTCATGCTCGTGAGTCCTTCTTGCAAACAATATGTACATTAGCAAGAGATCCTCATACACATGAGTATGATGCATATACTTACCTTGTGGTCTTGAGCTAGCTTTGGATGAGATGAACCTGAGTAAACAAGGTTAGACAACAGAGAAACATCTACTAAATAGAGCAAGAGCAGAAAACCACAAGAGTGCCAAGATTGGGATGACATGTAGAGAGTGAGTACTAGGTACTCTATTTGAGTGTAGACATGTCCCGAAAGGTAAAGATATGCAATGAATTCAAAGATTTCCTTCCCTTAGATGTCTTGCTCCCATTGAATCTTATGTGGGATACTAGGAGAAGATAAGGAACAGAAAATTAGAGCAAGGCAAACACACAAACAACATGAACATGTCTTTCCCCTCTAAAGACATGTGACTTCTCTCCTCTTTGAATACCAAGCAACTGGGGTCTCTCTTTGATGTGATTATTTATATCTCTTTCCCCCTTTTGATATGATTAAGCTTTGATGTGACCTCTCTCTCCCCCTTTGACATCAATTTCCAAGAAGGGATCTTCTGGAGTGTGAGTCAAAATTGGTTTGCTCCTTGAGTCACATAGCAAAGTAGCAGGGAAAATAAGGTGCTGGTAGAGGAAAAGAATCATCGAGTGGAGATGGAACAAAATGTGCAGGATGCAAATGACAAAGTGCCTCCTCAGCATGTGAAATCGGTAACACCGAGTTGTTTTCTTCGGTGGCACCGAGATAATTTGGTTTGACCGAAAGAGACAAACCGGCATGTCCGAGTTCATTACAGGGAAAGAGCACTTGTCACCTCAGCTCACTAAGAAAATAAGATCTCACAAGGATTTGCAAGGAATTAACTAAAGGATTTGCAATGAATTGGATGCACGAAATGCAGAAAATAACAAAGAAAAGAAAAGGAGATCTAGATGAAGTTTTTTTGAAAAGGGAAACAAATATACAAAAGACAAATGCAGGAGCATAGAGAAACACAAGAGAACTTCATCTAGAATTGGTTGGCGACAAAGTCACCTATGTTAGAGTATATTGACTTAGGAGTCAAGTGAAGACACTTGATCATAGGTCATAGTCATTATTTAAGCTCAAAATGGGGTTGCCATTTCTTCATTTAAGCATTTTGATGTATTCACATCTTGTTGAGCTGCTTTGACCCATGACTTTGGGTAAGGCTTCTCTAAGATGTAATAACATACCTTTGATGGTGGTGTTGATCTTGATCATGTAGTTGAACTTGTGTGGGATGCTCAATGTTGATGTAGTTCATTTGGAGCACCACTTGTAATTGGAGTTCATCTACCTACATGAATTAGTTTTGCAAGTAATAGCACTTGTGTATCCAAAATGACAATCATGAAAATTTGATATATATATATATATATATTGTCAAAGGATATGTTTGAAGGACATCATGCTTCCTTGTCTTCAACCACCGTATTGTAGAGACTTGGTGATGTAGAGATTGCTCAAGATGTGAGTGAGTTGCAATTTCATAGATTTAGATTCATCCAAGTACCTACAAGGGTTAGATGACATGCAAGGGTGCAAATGTATCCAAGGTATATGATTATCATCATAAGAGAAATATCAAGGATTAGTCATAGGCTCATGTCTTGCATGTATCCAAATGGAGTTCCTACTCCAAGTTTGAAGCATCAATGATGTTCAATTCACCTCTCAACCTGCAAAACACTTTCTCATCAAGTGGTTTAGTGAATATATCCGCCAATTGCTTGCCGGTAAGAACATGCTTAAGGTTGATATCTCCCTTAGCAACATGACCTCGAATGAAATGATGACAAACTTCAATATGCTTAGTTTGAGAATGTCGCACGGGATTGTGAGCAATCTTAATAGCACTTTCATTGTCACAAAGCAATGGAACATGTTTCACATATACCCCATAAACTTTTTAAGAGTTTGGTCATCCAAAGTAATTGAGCACAAAATGAACCAGCGGCAATGTATTCCGCTTCGGCGGTGGATAAGGATACCGAGTTTTGTTTCTTGGAGGACCAAGACACAAGAGATCTACCAAGAAATTGACAAGTACCCGAAGTGGACTTTCTATCAACCTTGTCACCGGCATAGTCCGAATCAGAGTAGCCAACAAGATCAATAGAAGATCTCTTTGGATACCAAATGCCAAAGTTTGGTGTATGTATTAAGTATCTGACTATCCTTTTCACAGCCTTAAGATGACAGTCTTTAGGGGCCGCTTTATATCGAGCGCACATGCACACACTTAGCATAATATCGGGATGGAAGGCACAAAGATATAACGATGAACCAATCATAGAGCGGTGAACTTTTTGATCAACGAGTTCACCATCTTTAGTCAAGTCAAGATGTCCACTAGTAGGCATGGGTGTACTCATACCTTTGCATTCTTGCATATTGAACTTCTTGAATAAGTCCTTGGTGTACTTTGTTTGAGAGACATAGGTACCTTCCTTAGTTTGCTTGAATTGCAAACCAAGAAAGAACTTGAGTTCACTCATCATAGACATCTCAAACTTCTCCGGCATAAGCTTCCCAAACTTCTCACTAAAATGAGGGTTAGTTGAACCAAATATAATATCATCAACATTAATTTGGCACACAAATAATTCTCCATTAACCCTTTTAGTGAAAAGAGTAGAATCAATTTTCCAATCTCTAAGCCTTTTTCAATGAGGAACTTGGTCAAGCATTTATACCAAGCTCGAGGATCTTGCTTAAGACCATAAAGAGCTTTGTGAAGTTTGTAAACATGATTGGGTTTCTTAGGATTGATAAAGCCTGGAGGTTGTTTAACATAAACTTCCTCCTCAATCTCACCATTTAGAAAAGAACTTTTAATGTCCATTTGGTACAAGGTGATATCATGGTGATTACCATAGGCAAGTAATATGCGAATGGACTCAAGTCTAGCAACGGGGGCATATGTCTCACCATAGTCCATACCTTCGACTTGAGTGTAGCCTTGGGCGACGAGACGTGCTTTGTTGCGAACCACTTGTCCATCTTCATCTTGCTTGTTGTGAAACACCCATTTGGTACCGATGATGTTGTGGTTGTTGTCGGGCTTCTCGACCCATGTCCACTCTGGGTTTCTCTCAAAGTTGTGTAGCTCTTCATGCATGGCGTTTATCCAATCCGGTTCTTCCAATGCTTCTTCAACCTTCATGGGTTCAATGCTAGAGATGAATGAATAATGTTCACAAAAGTTAGCCAAACAAGTTTTAGAGCGAGTGATTCTCCCGGTTTGGATATCATTGTAGATTTGCTCGACGAGATGGTCTTTGGAGACTCTTGCTCGAACTCGTGAGAGCTTTTGTTTTGGTTGGGGTGGAACATATTCTTCATCATCTTGTTCTTCTTCATTGTTTTTTTTGAGGAACCAGGACAGTGGGAGAGGCTCCCACTGTCATATATATTAATATTTATAACAAATTACAAGGAGTAGTTACATCATGTACATGTCTCCCCCCATCTCACTTTGGAGTGGGGATAGAAAAGGTCTACGGAGTACAATTAATCAGAGGGTAGGGAATCTAAAAGCAAGAAGATGAAATCCTTCTTGTTGTCTTTTACTCTATATTGGAGGAGACTAAACTCTTCTCTGAATCTGGTGAGCCAAGAGTGGTAGGAGGGGATAATATTTCTGAAAAGTTTGTTGTTCCTTTCCTTCCAAATGCTCCAGGATGCTTGAAGGATGATTTCCATGAACAAAGGCCTGCCCCAAATAATTTTAGCTTGCTCTAGCCAGGCCAATCGAGTGGCCTGATCGCCAGGGTCTATCCCAAAGGTTGACCAGCAGTTTCTACTAAATGGGCATGTTAGGATCAAGTGATCTATGTCTTCTTCTTTTTGGCCACATAGTAAGCAGTTCAGGTTTGTACCAATGTTATAGTGTCTTCTCTTCAACATGTTTCTGGTGTTTAATCTGTCAGACAACATAAGCCATCCAAAGACCTTGAGTTTAGCAGAAACTTTTGATTTCCATAGCCAGTGGTAAGTTTTATGGGCCTTCATATCTCTGAAGCAGAATTTGTAGTATTTACTTGCCGAGAAATCAGATCCTTTCCAAGGGTAAGACCATATATCCTTTGCATTTTGGTTGTTATCCAAAGTAATGTGGGCTACCAATCCTTGCATCTCTTGTACTTCCTGTAAAGCTTGTGAGGATAGTGGTAGAAAGAATGCCTGTTCCAAAGATGTTATGGATAAGAATTCTTGGACTGAGCAATCTTCATTCCTGACATAAGAAAATGCTCGAGGATGTGTATCAGAAAGGACTTCCTCCAACCACAGATCTTTCCACATGAGAACATTGCTTCCACAGTTCACTGTAACTTTGGAGATGCCTCTAAAAATAGGAGTAAGCTTGAGAATGTCCCTCCACCAGAATGAACCACATGGATCTGAGGCGTGTGGTATTTTGTTGGTATAGTATGTGGACCAGATCAGTTCTACCCAAGGTAGGTCCAGGCGGTTGTAAAACTTATGTAAATACTTTAGAAGCAGAGCATCACTTTGCATTTTAAGGTTAATGATTCCAAGCCCTCCACTCTGTTTTGGTCTACAAACTCTGTCCCAGGCCGCCAAAGAGTTGCATTTTTCACCCTCTTCTGTCTTCTTTGTCCATAGGCATCTCCTTCTTAGTTTGTCTAGGAGCTCAAGGATTTTTGGAGGGAATCTTAGTGTACAGAGTGCAAAGATAACCAGTGAGGTGATGACCGTGTTTAGTAGGGACAGTTTGGATCCATATGACATCAGCGATAAAGTAGAAGTGAGTCTTCTTTCCATATTGCAGACAATGGGCATTAGGTCCTGGACTGAAGGCTTTGAAGTACCAAGTGGTAATCCAAGATATGTGAATGGCATCTTGCCAATTGTGCATCCAAAGATTGCGGCCAGGTCTTCACTTAGGGCTTCATCACAGTTGATAGGAATCAAAGTTGATTTGTGAAAGTTAATTTTGAGGCCAATGGAAGTTGCATAGTCAGTGAGAATGTTTTCATTGTGTGAGCTTGATCATGGCAGGCAGGCATGATGATAATAGTGTCATTCGCATATTGGATGACAGGGTAATCAATTTGGTTTTGCCGAGGGAAAGGTAAATGAAGTAGACCATGTCTGAAGGCATCATTAATGGCTGCTTGCAGTAGATCAGCCGCAAGCACAAAGATAAGGGGAGAAAGTGGATCACCCTGTCGAACCCCACTTTTGCAGATAAATTGTCTGCCCGGAATTCCATTCAGTAGGACCGAGGATTTGCCAGAAGAGAACAATGACTTGATCCATAAAAGCCATTTGTCATTGAATCCCATGTGTTTCATTATTTCCAACATTGCATCATGCTCAATGGTGTCAAATGCTTTAGCGAAATCCAGTTTAAGGAGCACAATCTTCTTTTTGGAGTTTTGGCACTGGTGTATGTACTCAAATGCCCAAGCAAGACAGTCCTGGATTGCTCTTCCTTTGATGAATCCATATTGATTCCTATGTATAATTTTCAGAATGAGCTTTTGTAGACGATTAGCCAGTAACTTTGTGATCACTTTGAGGCAGCAGTTAAGTAGAGTTATAGGTCTAAAGTCATTAACTGTAGCTGGGGAGGCAATTTTAGGGATCAAGGTGATGTATCCTTCATTAATGCTTTCAAGGTTCAAGGTTCCAGCATGGAATTGATCACATAAGTTGTAGAAGTCTTCCTTAATGATATGCCAACATGACTTAAGAAATATTCCTGTGAAGCCATCTGGGCCTGGAGCTCTATCTGCTGGCATTTCTTTAATGACATTGTCAATTTCCTCTCTGGAAAAAGGAACTGTTAGTTGGTCTAGATCATTCCTCTTTTTTATAATGTTTGCAAGATTAAACTTCATTTGAAATTCTCCTGAGGTTCCCATTCTCTGTTTGAAACTTTGGTAAATTAAAGCTTCTTTCCCAATATGATCTTCAATTGTTGTGCCGTTATCTAGTTGAAGAGAGGCAATATTGTTCCTTCTATACCTCTCAGAAGCCATGGCCTTGAAAAACTTTGGGTCTTCATCACCAAATTTTGCCCATCTGATAGTACATCTCTTTCTCCAATATTGCTTTTGATACTCCAGTAATCTGAGTAGATGATTTTTAAGAATTCTTCGAAAGTTTCTCTCTTGGATTGTGAGATTTCTTTTGTTTTCCAAAGAGTCCAGATCAGCCAGTGCTGAATTAGAGTTAGCAATAGCCGAAGCTAGCTTTGAAATTTTTTTACTCCAATTTTTGAGCGCATATCTAAGTGCTTTAAGCTTCCTGGAAATTATTGTGGCATAGTTATCTGAAGGTACATGTTTGTTCCAGGAGGCAGTTACTAAGTCCATAAAACCAGGATGTTGGATCCAGTAAGACTCAAACCTGAAAAGGTTGCTTCTAGGTATATTTGTTTCAATGGATATGACACATGGTATATGGTCAGAAACTGGTTTAGAGAGAGGTTTTACAATGGTGTTTGGGTATGTATTAGTCCAGTTAGTTGAGGTGAAGAACCAATCCAATTGTTCCAGCAGTGGATCTTCCTGCATGTTACTCCAAGTAAAAGTTCTGCCTTTGAGTGGGAGTTCAATCAGACCTTGTGTTCGAATGAAATCGTTGAAAGTAATCATATCATTAATGTTTCCACCAGGTTTATTTCGATTAGCAGGGCTACGGATGTAGTTGAAGTCCCCAACAAGTAGCCAATCTTCATTAGAGGGAATATTAAGATGAAGTAACCAGCTAGTATAGTCCATCCTAGAATCGCCTTGACATGGGCCATATATATTTACCAAAGTCCACATTTGTGCAGATTGGGTGGATTGAAATTTAGTGACAAGAGCAAATTCCTCCTCAATTAGAACCGTGCCAGTAAAGATAGCACTATTCCATAATGTTAGAATACCACCAGAGGCCCCTCTCGAAGGGATGAAAGCATATTTGTCAAAGTGTTTAGGGCAACAAGAATTAATATAGGAATTATCAAAAGCAGTTTTCTTGGTTTCTTGAAGACAAATAACAGAGCAGCCACTAGTAGCAATAGCATTGGATAAAGCCAAAAGATTGGGGTCTGAGTTCATGCCCCGGATGTTCCAACATAACACATTCCAGTTCGATAGCATAGGCAAAAACAAAAGGAAATAAAGTTGAAACTAAGATGAAGTGGAAGAAGAGCCAGCCCTCATATCTGCCATAAGCAGATCTTCAGTAACTTCTTCAGGTGGGACATCACACTGCTGTACAGCAATATGCTGGATTTTCTCAATTGTCATGGGGGCTGGGAGTTCACCATCTTCAGGCTAATCGTCCGTGATCTCAGAGATGACTACAGCAGACACAACATTGGGAATGACCCTGGGTTTCACTTTGGAAATCTTGGTCCTGCTGTCAGTAAGAGGAGGCACCTTGAAACCATCATATTTATTGGAGCGAGCACTTCTACGCACACTGGTCACTGAGATAGGAGCTTTATTCTTGCCACGTTTGTTGTTTGCACCCACCCTTGAAGATCCAGCCTGAGATTCCGAGATTGCCACTTGCAAATCTTCCTGGTATGTAGGAGTTTTAAAGATATCCACAGCCTGATTACCAGCAATAAAACCCACATCTTGAGTGTCTTCAGACAGAGTCTGCATCTCCTCAGAAGCCAAGGACCAACTATTGACAGTAGTGGTCACTAAACCATCTGCCTCACCCTGAGCAATGCATGAAGAAACCTGGACAAAACCATTGTATTCAGAAAGTGACAGGGTGATATCCAGTTTGGTTGGCCTCATGCCATAGCCATGGGCCCAAGGGCCAATGGTGGCAAGGGAGGGCATGATGGAGCTTGAGAGGAAGTTAGTGATGGGCACATATGACAGGGGCTCAGCAATTAGCAAACCATTCAAGAACTCATTGTCAGCTTGAAACTGAATGTTCATACCAGCATTGGTGACAGAGACCTGGATCTGAATCCTCAGTACCTGAACCTCAGATGTAGGGGCCAACAGTTCATTATTCATCACAGGAAGTGCCACAATAGTAGAATAAATAAATCCATTCCTCTGGAGAGCCTGCAGAACAGAGGCCGGTACTAACACCAGAGCATCAGAGTCAGAGTTTGTAGAGGAACTGCTGAGAGAAATTGAGTCATTCCAAGCTGCAAACGGGCTGTCTTGCAGATTGTTAGTTGGAAGAATTCCATCCTGAACTTGCAGACCCTCATTAGCCAACCACTCCTGGTAATTATAGAGAACAGGTGGAGCAGGTGGAGGAGGTGCAGGCCATTCTCCCCATTGGGGGTGTATCTCAATATCTTCTTGAGCTGCAACATTTTCACCCACATCCTCTGCAACATTGTTTCCAGCACCCTGTTGAGCCATCCAATTATTAAGTTGCGTCTGATAGAGTTGCTCAGCACTGAGGCCTTCACCATAGAGAGGATGTGGTATCCCATCTGCGGGTGGTGGATCTTCACCAGCCGGAGGAACTTCGGGCAAATGAGCATTCCAATCCGAGCTGCGCAACATTGTAACGCAAACTGTCCAGCAATGACGATTGCCTCCAAGTTGACGGATAACCAAGCTCTTGGGCACCAACCTGAGATGAATGACTTTAACACGGAGAAGTACTAACTTTCTGTCTCCTCTTGGGTTGTGCCAGTGCGTCAGACTACCAAAGCCATCAACAGATCTATGCAGATAATGGTAGGTTTGGTAATCTTGAGGAAATCCAATGTAAAGAAGCCAAACATCAGGACCATAAGTAGTGAGCCGCATGTTAAGTGCCTCATCATGCAGAACAAAAGAAACTATAGTGTTCATCTCCCCTTCTTCCTCAGCATCAAGCTCAAAAGTAGTACCCACAACATTATCCCGCATCAGAGGACTAGGGAAACCGTAAATAGCAATGCCTAGTGGATGATCATCAATTTCAGTCGGAACAAAGTTGGATTCATGCAGAAGACCGGTGATTACTTGCCTCAGAGCAACCTTATGGTGGAACGGGACGTGGCGGTTCACCTCGGCAATGGCGAGAAAGTCGTGGTTGAGAGGAGGCACGGGATGGACCGCCATGTTGCTACGAACGATCCGGTCAGCCGGCCCGAGCTCGATGGTCATCCCCGTCGGGATGTAGGGGACGACGTTGACAGGAAAGTTCGCCATTGGAGCCGGTGGAGAAGCTCTCGAGGTAGGCAAAGCAGGGGAGGTGGAATGCGGAACAGTAGCTGGGATTGTCTTAGGCTTCCATATTAGTCTTTGCGCCTCTCTCCCCCTCCAACAAGATGGCTCCAGGTGTCCAAATCGGCCGCAGATGATGCATCGAATGGTTGTAAAATCATCTGTTTTTTTATTGCGATGAGGGAAGGTAATCAATGAATGATGTAAAGTGGATATCTGCTTCTGATGTGACGTCGAGTTGATAGCACAGGATGCGTCAGTTTGTTTAGCAAGTGGTGCACCCTTAGGAATACCATCTTGACCAATATTTTCGCCCAAAAATGCATCGTCGCGAGAGGGAATCGTGGTGGAGATTCCTTTGGGTTGCCACCAAAGATAGGTGCTATTGGCCTTTCCACATTTATTAGGTAAGTGTTCTAATAGATGGCAATGATGGCAAAATAATTTAGAAGGGCAGAAATCCGCGGAATGTCCTTTAGAGGAGCAAATTATGCAAGAGGAACCTTGATGTACCAAAGTTGAGCTGGCCACAAGTGGCCGGGCCGGGTTAGGCTCCAAATGTGTGTCCTGGTTGGGCTGAGTATCAACGGCCTGGATGGGACAAAACGGCCCAAGATGGCCTAGTTGATTGCAGCTTGAGCGTATGATGACTTTATTGAGAATAAACTCCACAGATGGAACCGAGTCCAAGGCCCAAACTTTAGCAATATGCGCATCATCATATCCCGCCTTCGGAAAATCCATAATGTGTAGGAGAATAAATTGTGGAATAGACTCCTAATAAGAGGACCGGTAATTAGTACCAATAAATGTCGATTGAGGCCTTTGAATGTGAGGCTTAATGACTGATTTGAAGTTGCCCAAACGGATAAAATTATTATCTTTGTCATGCAAGGAAATATCCGATTGAAAACTACCAAAAATGACCTTTTCAGTATGAACTAGCAATTGATCCAATGGAGAGCTTGGTTCATGGCCAAGAACACTGCTTGACTGCGGAGGAAGAAAACCAAACTTTGCAAGCTCCATGGCAGAATGGTTATGTGGGAGACCCTCAGAAGACTGGAACTTAAACCTTGTCTTGATGGCCATAGGAGAACGTGAAAACAACTCAGAGAGCTCATGGTCATAATGCCAACTTTGATCTGAATGAGAATTAAACCAGGCATTGTGCCTATAGAGATTGAAATGACAAACAAAATCTGGCCAGACCCGGTCCTTAAGACCATACACAAAATGACCAACTTTATTTGAGGCCACAGAAAAACGAAACTGCCGACCAGCAAGATGCTTGACATTGAACCCCGAGGAGGATCCACCAATGCAACATTGGAGGGCAAGACCCACTGATTCGGTTGAGAGAGGAAAGGAGGCAGAAGAAAAAGCCACCACTAGGAAGAATTCTCTTGCACCTCCGATAGGGGAGAAATGAACGGTAGAACCAAACCTTTTGTGCACCTGTGTCTCCACTGCTTGACCAGGGGAGAAATCCCAATGTAGAAGCCCCTTCATTGGTGGAGATTAGAGATCGCCATTGTTGGTGGGAGAGGAGAGTGGGTGAGGTGGGAGGGGAGCCATTCGCTGTTGAATTTCTTCTTCATTGTTGACATTGTCATTCTCTTGTCATGGTGGAGAAGGAGGTTGATGAGGTTCATCTTGGTGTACTTCCTCGTTTTCTTCATCTTGGTGTGTCCCACTTGTGGATGCTTCCATGTCAACTCTTGGTTCACCTTGTCATGAGGTAGAAGCTTCCACTTGGACGGACGAGGTACTCTCTTTCACCTCCATTGGACGGATCTTGCCAATAGACAAGTCTTGGATTGCTTCCGAAGGGTCTTTGTCTCCTACATCAATTGGCAATTGCTCTACTTGCGAGCCGTTAGATTCATCAAACTTCACATCTACTGTCTCTTCAACCTTTCAGGTGAAATTGTTGTAGAGACAGTAAGTTTGAGAGTTTGAGCCATAACCAAGTAGGAAACCCTCATGAGATTTGGGAGCAAATTTAGAATGACGATGCTTATCAAGAATGTAGCACTTTGAGCCGAATACTCGAAATTATCCAACTTGGGGTTTGTTACCAGTGAGGAGCTCGTATGCCGTCTTGCCGAGTAGCTTGTGAAGATACAAGAGATTTGTTGCATTACAAGCTATCTCAACCGCTTCAGCCCAAAAGTGTTTTGGCGTCTTGTATTCTTCAAGGATTGTTCTCACCATTTTGATGAGAGTCCGGTTCTTCCTCTCAACAACTCCATTTTGTTGAGGTGTGTACGTAGCCGAGAACTCATGTGAGATACCTTCTTCTTCAAGAAAGGTGTCCACATTTGCGTTCTTGAACTCCGTTCCATTGTTGATGTGAACCTTCTTGATCTTCACTTCAAATTGATTTTGGGCCTTCCTAGCAAAGTTTTTGAAGATCTTTTGAACCTGCTATTTATCATCGAGAAAGAACACCCACGTAAATCTTGAAAAATCATCAACTATAACTAGACCAAATGAGTTTCCACCGAGACTTTTGTAGGCGTTGGGACCAAAGAGATCCATGTGAATTAGCTCGAGCGGTCTTCTCGTGGTCATGATGTTCTTCATGGGGTGGCTTCCTCCAACCTGTTTTCCTGCTTGGCAAGCGCTGCAAAGCCTATCCTTATCAAATGTGACATCTTTAACACCAAGGATATGATCACCTTTAATAAGCTTGTCAAGGTTTCGCATGCCCACATGACCTAACCGTCTATGCCATAACCAACCTTTGGAAGATTTAGCAATTAAGCAAGTTCTAGGTTGAGCCTTTTTTAGTGAAATCGGCAATGTATAGATCACCTCTACCTATGCCGGTAAAGACCATTTTATGATTATCTCTTCTAAACACTTGGCAATCTACTTTAGTAAATAGGACATTGAAACCAAAGTCATCTAGTCTAGATACAGAAAGCCGATTATAGCCAAGAGATTCAACAAGCATAACATTTTATATGGAGCTGTCATGTGAGATGGCCACCTTACCGAGGCCAACCACCATACCCTTTGAGTTATCACCAAAAGTGACATACTTTCGAGGGCCGTCGTTTTCAGCAAGCTCACGAAACATATCTTTATCTCCGGTCATGTGATCAGTACATCCACTATCAAGGACCCATTCCTTTCCTCCTGCCATGTAGCCGCGAAGATTTGCCATAAGACCAAAGTGTCTCATTGCATTATCAAGATCATAGTCACTATCATCATCCTCATCATAGTATCCATGTTCAACATCGTCATGTGATTGATCAATTCCTAGAGAGGTTGATTCATTAGATCAATGATCATGACAATAATCATCTTTATGAAATCTAATGGCTTCGGAGATGATATTGCTAATGATTTCAACATCTCCTTTGGCACACATAAGGTCACGAAGCTCAAATAGACAAACATCAAACTCAGGATCACTAGTACTCATTTTGTTCAAGGCAAATGACTTATGAAGAATCTCATCTAGATTTTGCAAGGAATAGTTTGGAAATCTTTCCTCAATAAATCTCCAATAGTATAAGCACAATCCAGAGTAGGCAAGCTAGCAATCAAGTTTCTAGGCAATCCTCTAATGATAAGATTGATAGTTCTAAGATTGTGAATCATGTCAAGATCCTCATCGGGAGTGGGATTCAAAGGGTCAACAAGCCAAGCACAAGGATTGGTGATGTACTTGCTCAAGTGATATTCATTGAAAATCTCAAGCATATCATTTTTCCACTCATGAAAGTACTCTCCATTAAGTATAGGCACTCTATGTCTAAGACTCCACAACATAGACTCATCCATCTTCCTCGAATGGTGATTAAACCAAAGCAATGGAGACCAAAGATCTAATACCAATTGAAAGGATCGAGAAGAGGTGTCTAGAGGGGGGGTGAATAGATCCTTAACACACAAAGTTGGCAGTTTTTAAGTTTTTCAAGTTGAGGTGGTAGACTTACACAATTCCAAGTATACACAATACAATTGAAGCAAGCATGCAAAGAGTATATGAGCAGCGGAAAGTAAAGCATGCAACTTGCAAGAAAGTAAAGGGATGAGATTGGAGTGTGCAAACACAATTGGAGACACGGAGATTTTTGGTGTGGTTCCGATAGGTGGTGCTATCGTACATCCACGTTGATGGAGACTTCAACCCACGAAGGGTAATGGTTGCGCGAGTCCACGGAGGGCTCCACCCATAAAGGGTCCAAGCAACCTTGTCTATCCCAGCATGGCCATCGCCCACGAAGGACTTGCCTCACTAGGGTAGATCTTCATGAAGTAGGCGATCTCCTTGCCCGTACAAACTCCTTGGTTCAACTCCAAAATCTTGACGGAGGCTCCCAAGTGACACCTAACCAATCTAGGAGACACCACTCTCCAAAAGGTAATATATGGTGTGTTGATGATGAACTCCTTGCTCTTGTGCTTCAAAAGATAGTCTCCCCAACACTCAACTCTATCTCATAGGATTGGATTTGGTGGAAAGATGATTTGAGTGGAAAGCAACTTGGGGAAGGCTAGAGATCAAGATTCATATGGTAGGATTAGAATATCTTGGTCTCAACACATGAGTAGGTGGTTCTCTATCAGAAAATAAATGCTGGAAGTGTAGGCATGTTCTGATGGCTTTCCTCATGAATGAGGAGAGGGTTGAGGGGTCTATATAGCCTCCACACAAAATCTAACCGTTATACACAGTTTACTAAACTCGGAGGGACCAAATCAGAAAACTTGGTTGGACCAATTTAGTTCATAATGTGACTGTTAGGCATTTCGGTGGGACCGATATGATCAACTCGGTGGGACCGATGTGCAAGGGTTAGGGTAAAACCTCATCTCGGTTTGACCGATTACACAAACTCGATGGGACAGATTTTGGTAATAAGCTAACCAGAGAGTTGGTCAGGCAAACTTGGTGGGACTGATTGTATAATCTCGGTGAGACCAAAATTATTGCAATAGGCAACAGAGAGTTTGCAAGCCCATCTCGGTGAGACCGAATCGATTAGGGTTTCTAGCAGTGGCTATGTTAAATGAACTTGGTGGTGCTGGATAGATTAAATTGGTGGGGCCGAGTTTGGCTTTTGGTTTGGGACATATGTGGATATGAGAAAGTGGTTGAGAGCTTTGGAGCATATCACTAACCACTTTGAGCAAACAAGCCATTAAGCAACACCTCATCCCCTTTTAAAAGTATTGGCTTTCATATGGACTCAATGTGATCTTGGATCACAGAAATAGAAAATGTAGAGTCCTGAGCTTTGATCTTGAGCCAATCCTTTGTCCTTCGCATTTTGAAGGGGTTCCACATCCTCTTGTCCATGCCACTCCACTGTTGGACTTATCTGAAATTCACTAGATAATAAAAGTATCAGTCCAACAAGAGAGATGTTGACATTAATTACCAAAATTACCTAGGAAGCACTTTCCGTTCGTCAAGTTGCACTCATGGGCTTTGCCAATTTCTTTGATATTGATGTTGTGGCCCTCTTGTGGAGCAATACTCTTAAAGTAGCCTTTGTTGGGCATGTCGAGAACAGTCTCTATGTGATTAACTTCTTGGAGCGACCCACTAAGACCGCGACATGCCTAATGGCTAATGTTGACATGGGATGGCTTTGGCATTGCTGTTTAGCCCATGTCAATATGAGATCTTTGGAAAGTCTCCTCAAGGGGGACCATGTCCGTGGACTAACAAATGTTAGCTTTGCTAAAGATCGTGCTTGCAGTGCTTGTATTGAAGGAAAAGCTACATGAGAATGCTCACCCTCCCACGGCTATCATTTACTCAAAGAGGCCTTTGGTTCTCCTTCACTTGGATATTTCCACTCCTTATTCCATAGTCTATCGGATCCTTACCCAAAACATGAAAACTTTGACCACACAAAACTCAACACAAAACTCGTAAGCTCCGTTAGTATAAGAAAATAAATCACCACTTAGGTATTGTTGTGAACTCATTCTAAATTCATATTGGTGTAATGTCTACTGTATTATAACTTCTCTATGGTTCATACCCTCCGATACTACTCATAGATTCATCAAAATAAGCAAACAACACATAGAAAATAGAATCTGTCAAAACAGAACATTCTGTAGTAATCTGTATCAAACATATACTTTTGGAACTAAACAATTCTGAAATAAATTGGTGGACCTGAGGAATTTGCTATTAATAATCTGCAAAAAGAATCAACCTAAAAGCACTCTCTAGTAAAAAAAAGGCAGCTAATCTCGTGAGTGCTAAAGTTTCTGTTTTTTACAGCAAGATCACAAAGACTTCACCCAAGTCTTCCAAAAGGTTCTACTTGGCACTTTATTGAAACAAAAGCTATAAAACATGATTATTACAGTAGCATAATCATGTGGACACACAAAACAGAAAGGATAAATATTGGGTTGTCTCCCAACAAGCGCTTTTCTTTAATGCCTTTCTAGCTAGGCATGATGATGGCAATGATGCTCACATAAAGGATAAGAATTGAAACATAATGGGAGCATCACGAAGCATATGAATAGCACCTTTAAGTCTAACCCACTTCCTATGCCTAGGGATTTTGTGAGCAAACAACTTATGGGAACAATAATCAACTAGCATAGGAAGGTAAAACAAGCATAGCTTCAAGATTTTCAACACATCGAGAGGAAACCTGATATTATTGCAATTCCTACAAGCATATGTTCCTCTCTCATAATAATTTTCAGTAGCATCAGGAATGAATTCAATAATATAACCAACACCTAAAGCATTCTTTTCATGATCTACAAGCATATAAAATTTACTACTCTCCACATAAGCAAATTTCTTCTCATGAATAGTAGTGGGAGCAGACTCAACAAAATAATTATCATGTGAGGCATAATCCAATTCAAAACTAAAATCATGATGACAAGTTTCATGGTTATCATTATTCTTAATAGCATACAAGTCATCACAATAATCATCATAGATAGCAACTTTGTTCTCATAATCAATTGGAACCTCTTCCGAAATAGTGGATTCATCACTAAATAAAGTCATGACCTCTCCAAATCCACTTTCATAATTATCACAATAATATTCAATATCCACCAAAATTGTGGGATCATTACTTCCTAAAGTTGACACTCTTCCAAACCAACTTTTATCAATATAATCATCATAAATAGGAGGCATGCTTTCATCATAATAAATATTCTCATCAAAACATGGTCAAAAAAAATATTCTCATCAAAACTTGGGGGACTAAGCATATCATCTTCATCAAACATAGCATCCCCAAGCTTGTGGCTTTGCATATCATTAGCATCATGAGTATTCAAGGAATTCATACTAACAACATTGCAATCATGCTCATCATTCACATATTGTATGCCAATCATTCTATATAATTCTTCTTCTAGCACTTGAGCACAATTTTCCTTTTCGTCACATTCACGAAAGATATTAAAAAGATAAAGCGTATGAGACAAACTCAAATCCATTTTTTGTAATTTTCTTTTATAAACTAAACTAGTGATAAAACAAGAAACAAAAAGATTTGATTGCAAGATCTAAAGATATACCTTCAAGCACTCACCTCCCCGGCAACGACGCCAGAAAAGAGCTTGGTTGATGGGGTCTGAGTGCCGCTTACCTAGCCTCCCCGGCAACGGCGCCAGAAAAGAGCTTGATGTCTACTACACAACCTTCTTCTTGTAGACGTTGTTGGGCCTGCAAGTGCACAGGTTTGGAGGACAGTAGCAAATTTCCCTCAAGTGGATCACCTAAGGTTTATCAATCCGTAGGAGGCATAGGATGAATATGGTCTCTCTCAAACAACCCTGCAACCAAATAACAAAGAGTCTCTTGTGTCCCCAACACACCCAATACAATGGTAAATTGTATATGTGCACTAGTTCGGCGAAGATATGGTGATACAAGTGCAATATGGATAGTAGATATAGGTTTTTGTAATCTGAAATTATAAAAACAGCAAGGTAACTAATGGTAAAAGTGAGCGTAAACGGTATTGCAATGCTAGGAAACAAGGCCTGAGGTTCATACTTTCACTAGTGCAAGTTCTCTCAACAATAATAACATAGATAGATCATATAACAATCCCTCAACATGCAACAAATAGTCACTCCAAAGACACTTATAGCGGAGAACAAACGAAGAGATTATGGTAGGGTACGAAACCACCTCAAAGTTATCCTTTCTGTTCTATCTATTCAAGAGTTCGTAGTAAAATAACATGAAGCTATTCTTTCCGCTCAATCTATCATAGAGTTCATACTAGAATAACACCTTAAGAGACAAATCAACCAAAACCCTAATGTCACCTAGATACTCCATTGTCACCTCAAGTATTCGTGGGAATGATTATATGATATGCATCACACAATCTCAGATTCATCTATTCAACCAACACAAAGTACTTCAAAGAGTGCCCCAAAGTTTCTACTGGAGAGTCAAGACGAAAATGTGGGCCAACCCCTATGCATAGGTTCATGGGCGGAACCCCAAGTTGATCACCAAAACATACATCAAGTGGATCACGTGAATATCCCATTGTCTCCACAGATAAGCACGGCAAGACATATATCAAGTGTTCTCAAATCCTTAAAGACTCAATCCAACAAGATAACTTCAAAGGAAAAACTCAATTCATCACAAGAGCGTAGAGGGGGAGAAACATCATAAGATCCAACTATAATAGCAAAGCTCACGATACATCAAGATCGTTCCATAGAGAGAACATGAGAGAGAGAGATCAAACACATAGCTACTAGTACATACCCTCAGCCTCGAGGCTGAACTACTCCCTCCTCGTCATGGATAGCGCCGGGATGATGAAGATGGCCACCGGTGAGGGATCCTGTCGGTGTTCTGGGAATGGGGGTCCCCAGACTTGCCTGCCTGCGGCATGCGGCGTGGCTCGGGCAGTGGCCCAGTGCGGCCCATATTTAGCGACTCAAGCTCAAGACCCTCGCGAGGGTCCAAACCTCGCAGGGCGGCCGATAGGAAGCTTCCTCAGAGGCGGCCTCACCAGGCAGGCTCGCGAGGAGGCGGAGAGATCAAGGAAAGGGTACCTCGCGAGGTGCTCATGATGCAAGCCATGACGATCGAGACCAGGCGGGCACCAGGCGGGAGCCGGCCTGTGCAGTGTCCTTGTTTCCTCTTTGGTGCAAAGGGAGCAAGCACAGACCAAGGTAACAGGCAAAGGATACCGTTTCGGTGCAACAAGACCAAGACCAGCAGAGCGGCGGGATGGAGGTCACCGTGGAGCCCAAGACAGCATCATCGTCACGGCCTTTGGCAGTCGAAGACCAACTTTAGTCAGGATGAATGTACTAGATGTTCCCCTTCAAAATGGCCGTTGTTGGCGCCCTTCCCGCTCAATATTTGTGAAGAGGACCAGGGCCTCTATATATAGGACTAGCCATCATAGTAGGGCTCATCTTATCTAGATCTCACCCAGAGCCAACAGAGACAGAGCAATTCCTCTCCAAACACACCACCACAAGAACACCCCTCTCGAGGCTGTTCTTCCTTTGTATTGTTCATCATCAGCCCCTGAGGCAATCAACACACCACACACTGGAATAGGGTATTACACCACAATGGTGGCCTGAACCAGTATAAACTCTGTGTCCCTTGTGTTGTTCATCTTGCTAGCCTAGATTTCGAGCGAGGCATTGGGACGTGGGTTGGTAGAGGAGAGATCTTCGCGCGCACCCCAGAGTTCGAACCTCAAGGGTCTGCCAGAACCTGAAATCTAACATTTTGCACACTAGGTAGGGGTGTGCCGGAATCTTTCCGTCCCGTGTCCATGGCTGACGCTCGTCGAGCCCATGCCGAGCATCGGGCTGCTCTCGCTGCCCATGTCGCCCAGACGGCTCCTGTCGGTGGGCCTCCCCATCGTTCCCCATCGCGTGCCGCCCACGCCACCACCGGCCTGGTGGGGAACGAGCAGCAGGCGTTGTCGCTACATCCCTTGGTGCAGCGAGAAGGCCGCATTGCCACCCCGTCGCTGACTCCAGCGGGCTCGTCATCGCACGCTCGTCGCGCCCCTGCGGACGCGCACGCCACGTTGCTCCTGGCGCGTGAGCTCCTGCACTACCGTCCTGTCGACGACCTCTACGAAGAGTGGATCGATCGCATCACTGAGCTCGTCAGCGCTGTAGGGGGCTCCCCTTTGCCGTCCCTTTCGCTGCATCGCCCCCCGTCCTGCGCGGGCAACGCAGCCCCGGAGGCGCCTCCGCCGCCTCCTCCCCAAGAAGACGTCCTGGCTCCAAGGCGCGCGTCCCCTAGGCGAGACCCACCGCGCCCAGCGTCCGCGCAGCAAGAAAGGAGCTGCCAAGAAGTCCGTCGCCCTCAAGAAGGCGCTTGTGTCCTCCCTGCATCGGTGCGTCATGATCGCGTTCCTGCTTCGGCACGCCAAGACCCCGCGCTGCTCTTGGCGGCAGCGCGCGGGGACCCCCAGGATCAAGCCCTTCGTCAGCAAAGGCACCCGATGGCCACCGCAGGCTGCCGCGCCTTCACCGCCGAGCTGCGCAGCGTGGCCTGGCCGGGCAAGTTCAAGCCAGATCTGCCTCCTCACTATGACGGCACCACTGACCCTGCGGAGTTCCTCCAGCTCTACGAGCTGGGCATCGAGGCGGCTAACAAAGACGAAAAGGTCATGGCAAACTGGTTTCCCATGGTTCTCAACGATGGTGCCCGTACCTGGCTCCTGAACCTGCCTCCTAGCACAATCTCCTCTTGGGACGAGATGCGCACCCGCTTCATCCCCAACTTCCAAGGCACTCGCGACTGGCCCCCAACAATGAGTGACTTGCGCCGCATCAAGCAACAACCTGGAGAGACCATGCAGAAGTACATTCAATGCTTCAACAACGCTCGCCTCAAGATCCCCAGGGTGACTGAGGAGGCCATCATCTCAGCCTTTTCTGATGGCGTCCGCGACATCAAGATGAAGGAGGAACTAGCAATCCATGAGGATCTATGCACATCTCTAGAGCTGTTCAACTTGGCGACCAAGTGCGCCAGGGCCGAGGAGGGGCGCCTCTCCCTCCTCGAGCTCCCAGCCGCTGATCCTGAAGATAAGAAGCCCAAGGCCAAGGACGTGAAGCACAACGGAGCAGTTGTGCTCGCAGCTGATCCGGACACAAAGCGCGGCAGAGATCAGCCAGAGTCGTCCAAAGGCAACCGGTACTGTGTGTACCACGACCTCCACACTCACAACACCAATGAATGCCAAGAGCTCAGGGCTGTGCGAGATGGACGTATTGGCCGACGCCCCGAGCGCAGCAATCGGGGCTACGGCCGAGGAGGAGGAAGAGGTGGAGGATGATGGGAAGATCGTGGCCCTCACCAAGGGTGGTGTGACCGGCCTCGTGAGGACCGATGGCAGGACCAACCTCGCGAGGGGGCTTGGAGGGATCAGCCTCATGAGGATCGCCCGCAAGGCAACGCAGGCCTCCCTCCTCTGCCACCGCCACCAAGGAGGAATGAAGACCAGCATCAGGACGAGGGGGCTGGGGGCTTCCAGGAGCCATGTGCTATCGCTTGCATCTTGGGCGGAGCTCAAGCCCCAGCCTCTCAGCACATCTTCAAGCAGTTTGCTCGCGAGGTGAATGCAGTCCTCCCAAAGCTCAAGGCCTCGCGCCACTTCTGGTGGTCCACATGTGCTATCACGTTCAGCTCAGCGGATCAGCTCAAGTGCCCAGCAACAGTCTGGGTCCTCCTGATGCTCTGTTCCCTAGTCATCAGCAATGTGCAGGTCACCAGGACCCTCATCGATGGTGGCGCGGGGCTCAACATTCTGTCTGTCGAGACGTTCAACAATCTCCAAGTGCCATATGATCAGCTTCATCCAACCAAGCCTTTCTCCAGAGTCAATGATGCTTCTACCACCCCGATAGGGCAGGTCCGCCTCCCTGTCACCTTCGGACGGCGCAAAAACTATCGTACCGAACTCATCGACTTCGACGTCGCCCACATTCGCCTGCCCTACAATGCCATCCTGGGGTATCCAGCCCTAGCCAAGTTCATGGCAGTGACTCACCATGGCTACAACGTCCTCAAGATGCCAGGAAGCGGCGGAGTCATCATAGTCCCCTGTGAGGAAAAGGATGCAGTGTGTTCTCTCGAGCGTGCCTTCCAGGCCACATCAATTGAAGACCCAGATCGCAAGAGCGGGAGCCTTGCCAAGGCAGTTCCCAAGATGAAGAAGACATCACCTAGTTTGAGCCCTCAGAAGGCAGGTACCTCTAGTGGCACGGCGTCAGGATCCGCGCCTGTTCAAGGGGCGCCTCCCTCCGTCACATAGGAAGGCGCGCCCGACACCCTCCTTGGGCAAAGCTCGGGGGCTCTCTCCTGGAGGGCCACTGACTTTGCCCAGATCACGAGGGAGGCGCTCAGGCACCACTTGAAGGCGTGCTACGCGGCATGTTTTCCTCAGGAAAGTACAAAGCAAGGAAGTTCCAACACTCAGGAGTTCATCACTAAAACCACCCAGGAGCTACATGATTCAAGAGTCATGCGTGGCAACCGCCGCCTGCCCGGCGTAGCTCCCCATCCAGGCGAGGATGGTGGGCTGCGCGTCTGCATCAACGTACCAGGGCTCAAGCAAGACGCGTCTTAGGAGTGCCTCTGGCCGTCACGCGTGGGGCGTTGCGAGGGTCTGCCTCACAGTTACGTTCGCATGCCTCTCGGCCTGCCTAATGCGGCCGCAACTCATCAGTGCCTGGTGCTGAGCATTCTGGAGGGTCCGGAGGTTAGGCGCAGTGCGGTCCTAGTAGAGATGGAGATGGTCCTCGAGGAGCCGCCTGGACCCCCGGAGCCTCCTGAGGTTCAGGGCCTTGAGGGCTCGTGAGGGTCGGCTTCCTCACCGCGTGTCATCAGCTACTCCAACACTCCTCCGTCTCCAATGGTATCAGGTGACATCTTTCAAGCTCCATTTCAACTGGGAGCGCCCACAGGGCTGCATCATTCCCAGGTCACGTGGGTCCGCCCTTGCGGCATGTATCGTTTTCTTATGTCTTCAGTTTACTTTGCTGGGGGCGCCCCTGGGGCTGCATTATCCCCAAGCTGCTCGGGCCTGACCCAGTGGCATGTATCTTTCCCGCATTTATCTAGGTCGTGTGCCTTGCACATTCGACCCGTTATTATTATCATCTGTTGCCTACCACGGGCCCCTTTTTCTCCTTCATGTTAATCGCTTGCACATTAAAAGGGGGCCACCTGAGCATCGCGACTCATGGGCTCTTACTGGCTCTCCAGCCCTCACCTCCTGGCCTTGTCCACGGCATGGCGACCTGGCATACCAGTGACGGCTGAGCTCGCTCGAGGGCCAGAACCTGAGGACGTAGAGCATTGGCATCTAACCGATCTTGCAGGAACATACCACCAAAAAAGGCCCAGAGCCAGGCGCAACCCGCCTTGAGGTAGGGCCCCGTGAGTCCCGTGCTGGCTCACGGGTGCCCAGATACACCTCGTCTAGCCCTACCGTGCCAGCCACGTGTCAGGGCGGGGCTGCACACGCCCCGAGGGCTCCTCCCGGAGCGGAGCCCCCTCCCATGCACCAGTGGAAGCACCATGCTCCACGCTGGCTGACGACACTGCCGAGGAGCGGCTATGCCCGTACACATACGGAAGCGCTATGCTCCGCGCTGGTGATAAACAACTGAGGGCGGCCCACAGCCGCATTAACCTTAGGGAGCCCAGAGCTCAGTGTCTGGCCCTATCGTAACGCCTCCCCTCGGGAGCGCCGTGCGAGGGGGCTGGACACGGGGGCTCCGCCCGGGCTATGCCTGAGCGCACGCCACCCAGCCAGGTCCCTCGGACCTGGTCGTCACGCGGCTCTCCCCGAGCGGAGCCAAGGTATGAAGACCATTTGAGCGTCAAGGGGGACTCCTGAGCATCACGACTTTGGAGCCTAACTGGTCACGTAGCCCCTTACCCCTTAGTTCCGAAAGGCTAACGGCGGCTAAGGTATGCGCGGGGCCGGGCCCTGCTGACGTAGAACGACCAATCCACTCCTACACCTCTCTTCCCTATTTGTTGTTCGCACGTCAAGGGGGACTCCTGAGCATCGCGACTCAGGAGCCTAACTAGTCACGTAGCCCCTCACTCCTTGGTTCCGTCCTGGTTTCCGGTCGGGGCTAATGGCGGCTGAGGTATGTGCGGGGCCGGGCCCTGCCGACGTAGAACACAAAGCAAATAGGGGGGAAAGCTGCAAATTCTTGGAAATTCAGAAGCAAATATTACAGGCCCTAGGTTGTTTTCACGATGCCAAACACAAGTTTAAACGCCTCCACGAGGCATGGTGCATGTTGCAGGAATTAAAACAGGATAGAAGCCGCGAAGAGGTCACTTCTGGGTAGTGCCGCTGCTTGTGGTGGGGTCGCGCTGGGCAGCTCCGCCTCCTGAAGCCGCGGAGCTGGCAGCACCTCGCTCAGGCCTGGTGCTGAAGGCTCGGAACTTCGCCAGCAAGGCCTCCGCTCGGCCCTTCACAGCCTCAGCAACAGCGGTGGCAAGCTTGCCTCTCACAGGTTCCAGCAGGCTGTCGAGGTTGCCGCTTGGGTCGTGAAGGTAGACTTGGCTGAGGACACGCATCAGCGCCGTGGAAGAAAGGACACACGCTTCTGCCTCGACCGTGGGGCGGATGCCGTCCGCGACATCTTCAAGCGTGTGGACCAAGAAGGGAAGCATCTTGGCGGGGCCGTCCTCCGCGCCAGCCAGCGGCTTCTCTAATCCACCGTCGTAGAGTGTCTTTAGCGTGATGCGAGCTTGCTCCTCCAGCTTCGCGAAGGCCACACGATCCTCAGCCAGGACCTTCGCCTTGGCATCCAGCTCCTGCTTCAGCATCTCCAGCCGGCCGCGATCGGCCAGAAGCTCAGCGTCACGATCCCTGACGGCAGCCTCCCGAGCCGTCATCTCCTCCTCCTTCACCTAGTGGCCCCGGACCTCCTTCGCAAGCTTGTCGCGCAAACCTTGTAGCTCGTCCTCTAGCGCCCTGAAGTGGCTCCGGACATTCATAGCGTCACACGAAGCTGCGTCGCAAGCGGCCTTGGCTTGGGAGGTGGCTTGCTTTTCCTCCTTGAGGGCCGACACAGCTTGGGTCAACGCCGCTTGGACAGAGGCATCGGAGCGGACCCAGCCAGAGACCAACTCCAGGCGCCCATCCACTAGGCGAGGGGCGGCGCCTTGGAGATCTTCTTGCAGTCGTCCCAGCTCGGCAGCAGCATGATCCAAGACGGTGGAGGGGGTCGGAGAGACGGCAGCTGGTGGAGTTGGAGGAGAAGACGGCAGCGTAATCACAACATCAGGCAGTGGGGCCTTCTGAGCCTCGGCGACCTCGACGACAACGCCAAGCGCGGACACCTCTGGAGTCGCCAGGGCCACGGGGGCTGGATCCACGCCTGTGCGCCCCTCCTGGCCTCGCGAGGATGACCGAGCAGGGGAAACACGAGCCTCGCTACCTCTTTTCGCCGTAGACAAAGGCGCAGCCCTGGCAGGCGAGCTTCCCCAACCAAGGCCACCGAGGACCCTTTCAACCTTTTTGTCGTGGGCGGTGGCCTAGTCAAAGGAATACGGACGTCAAGCCGTGGCGACGGAAACAAGAAGCAAAGCAGAAGTCAAGCACTTACTGGTCGGCATTCGCGGGCTCATGCAGCCTCCGGCCAAACTTGAAGCCTGAAAGCCTCTTGCGGGGATCAGCCTCGGGAGGTCCGGAAACAGAGGGCGCATCAGAGGGGCTGGAGCTGGCTTCAGGCAGCCCCAGGGCCAGAGTAGACCCTCAGGAGAGCAACCCCGTCCTGTCCTTCGTTGGGACCAAGGGCGGGTCCTCTTCCCCTCGCCAGGCGCCGGCCTCGTCGTCATCCGGTATGGAACGGAGGGCTCTGGACCTACGCAGAGGGGAGGTCTCACATGTCCCCTCGGTAGTCGATTCGGAGTCGTGTTCTTCCTCCTCCTCCTCCTTGTATTCCTCCTCCCCCTCGCCGGAGTCGTCGGAGGAAAAATCCACCGTCGCCCTCGCTGCCAGATCCTCGGGATCTTCCGCCGGCACTAGTCCATCCCCATTGAAGGTGGGCACGGCGCTCACTACCAGATCCTAGTCATCGCGAAGGAACAAGGGGACCGGAGCGCCCTCCGAGCCCACCACGTCCTCCCCGACCAAGGAGTGGAGGGACGCGGCCAGGTCCTCATCGGCCAGGGCCTTAGAGCTCAGGCGGAGGACGGTGTCTGCATCCCCGAGCCTCCATAATGGGCGCGAGTGCGCCTGAACTGGAGCCACCCGGTGCACCAAGAACTCCCTCAGGAGCATGGCCCCGGTTAGCTTCGCCGCCCCCAAATTGCCCGGCCTCAGGTCCGCATTCATCTCCTTCAGCACCATCTTCGCCCGACGGTCATCAAGCTCCACGCGAGACCACGCATCGACGGCCTTGGGCTGCCCCGTAGGCAGCGCCAGCCGGGGGTGGATGCACCCGACGTCCACCATGACCCACTTGCTCCGGAAGCCTTCGATCCTCTTCCCCGTCTTTGATATGGCCTTGGATTTGGAGTATGCAATAAAGCTCACACATGCGGTGATGTGGGCACCAGAAACTCGGAGGGAGAAGAAATGGCGTAGCAGAGCCACTAAGGGCATCACCCCAACATGAGCCTCACAATAGTAGGCGAAAATCGCCAGGAGGAGGACAGAATTGGGGTGGAGATGGAGGGCGTGCAAGTTGTATTGGCGAAGGACAGCAAGGAAAAACTCAGAAAAAGGAGGCACCATACCAGCGATGATGGCGCTCATGAAGAACGTGTAGAAGGTGCTCCCCTTGCCTTCCGGTTGGGCAGAGCCGGGCTTGAGCACAGTCGCCCCCATGTTGCCCTGCGCCACAGTCATCAAGCGCGTAAGGGCGAGGTTCTTCTCCGACATGTTCGGGGGATCCAGAGCCGGTGAGTACCAGGCCAGTGGGGCCCCGGTTGGGGTCTTGCGAGGCGCCATTGCTTGCCGGGGTGAGAGATTGAGGCAGATCTGGAGGATTCCGGAGGCAAAGAGGAGAAGAGCGAGAAAGGGGATCTGGAGCAAGACGGATGAGAGCAAAGAAGGTAAGCCTGACCCGGGCCGGCCCTTTTGTCAGTTGGGTAGTTGCCGAGGCATCGCGGGGAAGCGGAGACGCCCACGTCCAATCAATCACCACGTGGCGCCCAAGGCCGCAGGCTGATGGGGCCCGCGGTGCTTCGCACTTGCCCCTTCGCTTCTCTGCTAAGCCAAGTCCGAGCGCGGCTTGGGCCCGGGGGCTACTATCGGTGTTCTGGGAACGGGGGTCCCCAGACTTGCCTGCCTGCGGCCTGCGGCGTGGCTCGGGCAGTGGCCCAGTGCGGCCCATCTTCATCGACTCAAGCTCAAGACCCTTGCGAGGGGCCAAGCCCCAATGGGCGGACGACAGGAAGCTTCCTCAGAGGCGGCCTCACCAAGCAGGCTCGCGAGGATGCGGAGAGATCAAGGCAAGGGTACCTCGTGAGGTGCTCATAACGCAAGCCATGATGATCGAGACCAGGAGGGCACCAGGCGGGCGCCGGCCTGCGCAGTGTCTTGTTTCCTCTTTGGTGCAAAGGGATCAAGCACAGACCAAGGCATAAGGCAAAGGATACCGTTTCGGTGCAACAAGACCAAGACCAGCGGAGCGGCGGGATGGAGGTCACCGTGGAGCCCAAGACGGCGTCATCGTTAGGGCCTTTGGCAGTCGAAGACCAACTTTAGTCAGGATAAATGTACTAGATGTTCCCCTTCAAAATGGCCGTTGTTGGCGCCCTTCCCGCTCAGTATTTGGGAAGAGGGCCAGGGCCTCTATATATAGGACTATCCACCACAGTAGGGCTCATCTCATCTAGATCTCACCCAGAGCCAACAGAGACGGAGCAATTCCTCCACAAACACACCACCACAAGAACACCCCTCGCGAGGCTGTTCTTCCTTTGTATTGTTCATCATCAGCCCCTGAGGCAATCCACACACCACACACTGGAATAGGGTAGTACACCACAATGGTGGCCTGAACCAGTATAAACTTTGTGTCCCTTGTGTTGTTCATCTTGCTAGCCTAGATTCCGAGCGAGGCGTTGGAACGTGGGTTGGTAGAGGAGAGATCTTCACGTGCACCCCAGAGTTCGAACCTCAAGGGTCTGCCGGAACCCAAAATCCGATAGATCCCCCCTCCGGCAGGGTGCCGGAACGGGCTCTCGAGAGGTTTCTGGTGGCTATAGAGGCTTGCGGCGGTGGAACTCCCGATCTATCTTCTCCTTCGATGTTTTTAGGGTACGTGGACTTATATAGGTGAAAGAAGTCGATCGGGGGAGCCTCAGCGGGCCCAGGAGACAGGGGCGCACACAGGGGCGGTGGGCGCGCCCTCGTATCTCCTGGCTTCCTCGAACCTTCCCTGGCTTGAACTCCAAGTCTCCCGGATCATATCCTTTCCAAAAATCACGCTCCCGAAGGTTTCATTCCGTTTGGACTCCATTTGATATTCCTTTTCTTCAAAATACTGAAACAGGCAATAAAACAGCAATATGGGTTGGGCCTCCGGTTAATAGGTTAGTCCCAAAAGTAATATAGAAGTGTATAATAAAGCCCGTAATCATTCAAAACAGATAATAAAATAGCATGAATGCTTCATAAATTATAGATACCTTGGAGACGTATCAAAAACCCACACGCTTCTAAAGAACAAAGTGAAGGACCTCAACCATATGAACAAGACCAAGGGCAAGATCAACCTGAAGATGGTGGTGAACCACCAAGTGATGCGCAAGGTCAAGTTCTCGCCACCGAGCAAGTTCAAGATCAAGAGCAAGCTCAATATCAAGAACAAGCTCAAGACGACGCTCAAGATGATCAACTTACGGCTCCTCAACTCTCTCCTGAGGAGGAATTGGAGCGTCGTGCCGCTAAGATTGCATCCAAGCTCCCTACCAAAGATCATCTCTTGACGAATGTGTTTATAAGCTTAAGAAAGGGAGTAAGCACTCGTAGACACTTAGCAAACTATTGTGAACATCAGACGTTTGTTTCTTGTGTTGGACCCCAAAAGGTCTATGAGGCGCTCGAGGATCTGGATTGGCTTAACGCCATGCATGAAGAAATCTATAACTTCAAGCACAATAAGGTGTGGAGATTGGTGCCAAGGCCAATGGGGAACCATAATGTCATTGGAACCAAGTGGATATTCAAGAACAAGCAAGATGCTCGCCAAGTGGATATTCAAGGCCAATGGGATTATCATTTGCAACAAGGCTCGGTTGGTAGCACAAGGATACTCCCAAGTCAAGGGTAACGAGTACAGTGAAACCTTTGCTCTCGTTGCTCGCCTTGAATCCATTCATTTGTTGATTGCTTATGCTTCTCATCATAACTTTAAGTTGCAACAAATGGATGTGAAGAGTGCTTTCTTAATGGTCCTATTAATGAGTTGGTGTATGTCAAAAAACCTGGGGTTCGAGGATCCCTATTTCCCGGATCATGTGTACCAACTCGATAAGGCGCTATATGGCCTTAAACAAGCCCCACGTGCGTGGTATGATCACCTTACCGAGTTGTTACAAGATCGTGGGTTCAAAATTGGGAAAATCGACCCCACTCTTTTTACTAAGAAGGTCAAAGGGGAGTTGTTTGTATGCCAACTATATGCTGATGATATTATCTTTGGTTCCCCTAACAAAGCTTTCAATGAGGAGTTTGCCGCTCTCATGACCTCAAAGTTCAAGATGTCCATGATGGGAGAGTTGAAGTTCTTTCCCGGGTTCAAAATCAAGCAAAGAAGAGAAGGAACCTTCAACAACCAAGCCAAATACACTCAAGACATGCTCAAGAGATTCAATCTAAGTGATGTCAAGCCAGCTTCCACTCCAATGCCCGTTAAATGCCAACTTGACATAGATCCCAATGGTAAAGCATTGGATCACAAGGTATATCGCTCCATGATTAGCTCCGTGGATTTCAAGCCGCACCCAAAGAAAGCCACTATGTGGCGGTCAAGCGAATCTTTCGATACTTGGGTCATACCCCAAACTTTGGCTTATGGTACCCAAGAGGAGAAAATTTCAACCTTGTGGGCTATTTGGACTCCGATTGGGCGGGAGACAAAGTGGATAGGAAGTCAACTTCCGAGGGTGCCAATTCCTTGGTTGCTCTTTGGTGAGTTGGTCTTCTAAGAAGCGAAGTTGTGTGTCTCTCTCGTCCACCGAAGCGGAGTATGTGGCCGCCGGTAGTTGTTGTGCACAACTTATATGGATGAGGCAAACTTTAAAGGATTACGGTGTCATTCATGATAAAGTGCCTCTTTGGTGTGACAATGAAAGTGCCATCAAGATTTCTCTCAACCCGGTGCAACACTTCAAGACGAAGCATATTGAGATTCGGTATCATTCCATCCGGGATCACATTAGGTGAGGGGAGATCGAGCTCAACTATGTCAACACCCATGATAACCTTGTAGATATATTCGCTAAGCCCTTGGATGAAGCAAGATTTCATGAGTTAAGGCATGAGATAAATATCATTGATTCAAGCAATGTGGCTTGAACCTTTGCACACCCCACCATACTCATCATGATGTCTTGTTTACGTGTAGGCATGGACATAGGGGGGGGGTGTTGTTCTCACAATGAACTCTCCCTCCCCCCATTATGCATAAATTGATCAAGTCTTTCACATTAGCCATTTTTGATGGTACTTGTGCTTCAAAGATGAGTTTTGGTCATGGGACCAAGGTTAAAATCTTCGCAGTGCTAACCTATTGACTCAAACATAGGTTGCCTCGGCCATCGCCCTCTCTTGGAGAGGAGTGTGTTTCTTGTATTCTTGTTGGTGTTTTTCTGCCTGTGTGTTTGCTCTCTCTTCTCGTCGGTTCTTTTCCTTCTTGAGCTAAGACCTTTTGTGTCTAGTCCTTGAGTTCATTGCTGAGAGGTACTACTGCTGGTGGTGCACGGTACTACCGCTGATGGTCAGCAAGCGGTACTACCGAGGGAGTCCTGGATTAAGGGGTCCTCAGACAGCAGGACTATATATTTTGGCCAGACTATTGGACTATGAAGATACGAGATTGAAGACTTCGTCCCGTGTCCGGATGGGACTCTCCTTTGCGTGGAAGGCAAGCTTGGCAATTTAGATATATAGATCTCCTTCTCTGTAACCGACTCTGTGTAATCCTAGCCCCCTCCGATGTCTTTATAAACCGGAGGGCTTAGTCCATAGGACGATATACAATCATAATCATAGGCTAGCTTCTAGGGTTTACCCTGTGCGATCTCGTGGTAGATAAACTCTTCTAATACTCATCATCAAGATCAATCAAGAAGGAAGTAGGGTATTACCTCCATTGAGAGGGCCCGAACCTGGGTAAACATCGTGTCCCCCGCCTCCTGTTACCATTAGCCTTAGATGCACAGTTCGGGACCCCCTACCCGAGATCCGCTGGTTTTGACACCGACATTGGTGCTTTCATTGAGAGTTCCACTGTGTTGTCACGGTAAGGCTTGATGGCTTCTCCAATTATCTTCAACGACGTGGTCCAGGGTGAGGTCTTCCTCCCCGGACAGATCTTCGTATTCGACGGCTTCGTACTGCGGGCCAATTCGCTTGGCCATCTGGAGCAGATCGATAGCTACGTCCCTGGCCGTCAGGTCAGGTTTGGAAGCTTAAACTACACTACCGACATCCGCGGAGAATTTATCTTCGACGGATTTGAGCCCATATCAGGTGTGCCAAACAGTCACGACAAGCATGACTTAGATTTGCCATCAGACAATGTTCGGGAGATCGCGCCTGCGGCGGCCCCGGGAATCAATCCGGAGAAGGTCGTACCATCCGAGGACGGGTGGATGGACCCTGCCAAAGAGGTCCCACACTCATCGGCGCTGGAGCCTAACACATACTTCATCTCTAAAGATATCTGTGTCATCGGACCCTCGGACTCGTCTCTGGCCATAGAATCCAAACCGCATACGTCCGTGCGTATCAAATCTGATTGGGCACCGGTCATAGAGTTTACCTCGGCGGATATCTTTCAGCACTCTTCCTTGGGTGACGTGCTAAATTCATTAAGGTCTCTCTCTGTCAAGGGACTCTTGGCCAAACTATGTCCGGCTAGAGTGGGAAGCGGACGACGAAGAAAATTGTTCCCCACCCATCACCCACTTAGTAGCCATTGTCAATGAATTAACCGACGTGCTTGACTTCAACTCCGAAGACATCAACAGTATGGAAGACGATGCAGGAGAAGAACAGGAGCCACCGCCCTCAGGGCGCTGGACATCCACCTCATCATATGATATATACATGGTGGATACCCCCAAAGAAAGCAATGGCGATGAGGCACCGGGGAATAATCCCCTTGAGAAGCAATCTAGGCACCGGCGTCATAGGCGCCGCTCTAAGCCCCGCCATAGCAAAAATAGTGATACCGGCACAAGAGATGATAGTAATCCGGATGGTGCCGAAGACGAAAACAATCTGTCGTGGATTTGTCACGGCAGATGTCCTTGTGAAAGGACTTAGTCATGGAGCCATCGCTACGGGTTAACTTGAAGGGGTTAAAGCGGACACAAAGACACAAGGGTTTATACTAGTTCGGCCCCTTCAATGAAGGTAAAAGCCTATGTCTAGTTGTGGTGGAATTGATGTGGTTTCGATGGCTATGAGCAAACAAGCTTTGCCTAGGCTCGAGTTGTTGTTGTCTTGTCCCTGAACCGCCGCCGGATTGTCCCCTTATATACACGGGTGACGCCCGTCGGTTCATAGAGTCCCACACCGGTTCATATTCATATCCCGGTTGGTCTCTCTCTATTCCTATCTTACAATACAAGTTTACATATCAAGCCGGTTTACGGCTACAGGTTCTAAACCGACTACAGGCCTTGGGCCTTCATCTGCTTAATCACCTTTATAATACTAATGAAGTTAACCTGGCCCAGGTAGGCCGGTTCACACCTAGTAGTAATATCCCCAACATTAGGCCCCAGATTGATTTGAACTAGTTCATGTCAATCCTTCACAAAAATCTTTGTCTTCAACATCTTCTCGTAATTGGTAAACTGCCATGTCGTCATCATCTCTGGTTGCTGTAGACCGGCATGACATCATCATGAAGTTTAACATTTATGACGCCTTCTTTCATTGATCGATCTGCGATACCCAAGGTAGCAGCTCCACTTCCGAATTTTGTGGCTCCTGGATTCGCGCGCCTGACACACGTCCTTTGCCTTATAAATAGGACCGAAGGGTCATTTCCTTTTCTCCCCTTCGTCTCTTTCTCTTCGTCTTCCTTGCGTCGCCAGCCTCGGAGCTCCGCCACCACCATTGACCTCTGCACCGTCTTGGGCCGCTGCATCAACCTGAACGCTCCACAGCACTGCGGTAGCTTTCCGCGTCTTCCTCGATTCTGGTAAGCCTTCTGCTCTTCTTAACATAGATCTGTTCTAGGGTTTCGTGTTCTTGCCATGTTCCTCAATGTTCATGCTCGTACCCAGACTCCTGGATAGATCTGTGAAACCCTGCTCTGATTAGCAGTAGCCTTTTAGCATCCACCTGTAGTTTCATGCTCAAGTCCATAGATCTCATCTACATACCTGCCCATTGATTCACTTCTGTTCTGCTTTAATCTTTTGAATATTTTCTGTTTTTCTGAACTTGCTTCAGATCCATTAGTACAATAGGACCTTGTGAAACCTGTTTCTGCATACTTAGCCATCCGCAACCTCAATTTCTTTCAATGTTTAGATCAGGCGGTTTAACTTAATATAGGAAAAATTATTAAACCGGTATATACCATTAGTCCCCTTGTTGAACTGCCAGACTTCTTCAGTCTAATTATGCTACCTCATAGAAATCCGGTTTAAATGTACTGCCTCCGGTTTAACATTGTTCATACCAGCGCATTCTTGAACCGGAATCACTTATTTCTTGTAGATCTCATCATGGCCAAACAAGTATATGAGTGCAACTGGGTTCCTTCTCGCGTCACAGAAACTCAGCTGGATGATTTAGTTTCGATTGGCGCTTTAGACAGCAAAGATACTATCCACTGGAGGGTTCCTGGTGATGAATGTCCTCCGACACCTCAAGAGGGAGAGTCTGTGATTTTTGCGGACCATTTAGCCCGGGGCTTCAAACCGCCTGGCTCTAAATTTTACAGGGGATGTGTTAGCCAATTTTCAACTCCGCCCGCAAGATACTAGCCCCAATTCTGTTACCAACTTATGTCACTTTCAAGTGCTCTGTGAGGTATACCTTCAAGAGAAACCCACAGTTGAATTGTTCAGAGACTGCTTCCACTTAAACCGCCGCACAGAATTCACTGATGGTCCCAATACCGAATTGGGCGGTATGGCAATTCAGAAAAGGAAAGAAATCACTTATCCCCATGCCAGACTACACAGTCACCCCAAGGAGTGGAATGCAACATGGTTTTACTGCAATACACACCCCTTCCCACAAAGGTTAAGTGCCAAGGAGAGGAGTAAATACGCTCCGCAATTATCCAAGCTCCGATCCTTCATGGCCAACGGTTTAACAGGAGTAGATCTCGCACGATGTTGGATATCATGGAGCATACTTCCTCTCAGCCGGCGCTCCGGTTTAATGTGCAAGTATACTAGTAGCGTTGATGACCCACTCCGACGCACCAACATCCAGCTCTCCGATGATGAAGTCACAGAGGCTGTGAAGAAAATGTTGAATGAACCGGAGCACCTCTGCGCTCAAACCGGCCTGCTTCCTTTCTGTGGTACCTACAAACCGCCAGCTGTAAGATTTTGATTGTACTTTTTACTGAACCTGTTATTGCTATCTCTGTCTAACATCAATTGCTGCTTAACCAGGGTGATAATCTGTTTTGGAGCAAGAAGCTTCCACAAGACAAACCGGAGAAAGCAGAACGGTCAACCCGGCTAAAGACCAAGGTCATCAAGAAGCCTGCTAAAAAGAGGAAAACCACTGCTTCATCTGATCCGGCTGTTGATGATGATGTGGGTAACTCGAACCTTGAGGTAGAACTCGATTCACTAGGCTTACTTTTTACACGCCTTATTGATGATGATACTTGTCAGGACGACGCTGAAGCCAGTAATGCTGATGTCGCTGAGGTAACTATTCTCTCTTCCGATTCAGATCCTTTGCCTTTGCCAAAATTTCGTCAGGCAAACCAGAAAGTTAAATTTTCTCATCCTCTTGATTACTTGGATCCCAAATTTCTTATGAAGACTCAGCAACATGAAGCTCGCCGCACAACCCGGCACAGCGGCCAGGTAGTTACCTCCGCCGGTTTACCAAACAGTCCGGTTCGAAAACGCCGCTCCGAGGTCTCCGACCTTTTTATTAATTTATATCCTAAAGCGGGTTTCATCCGTCAACCTCTTAATCCGTCCGACTCCGATTATCAGGTTACTTCCCATTCTTCCTCTGGTGAATCGTCGGCCACTCAGCTGCCACCACTGAAAATGGTTCTTGGGTAAGCTAGACTGAACATATGCTTCTGGTATACCATGTTATAACTTATGTTGTTCCTTGACTCTTTGTTTCTCTTTCAGGGCTAAACCTAAACCAAGCAAGAAAGCCTGCCTGAATAAAGCGGCCGAGGAAGATGCTGCCCCTGAATAGGATAAAGCACCAGATCTTGAAGCGTTCGTTCCTGAAGATATTCCCAATGATCCTCCTTTGCAAGATGATGCTATTACTGATAAAAGGCCTATCAATACTTCAGTCCCTATTGACCAGCCTGCCAGCTCCGTCCGGATTGAAAGATCCCGCAGTCCTTCAAAACTTGCCGATAAACCGATAGCGCCAGTGCAAACCGGCGAGTCCAAGGATGATGATGTTGTAATTACCGGCATAGGTCGCTCTGAACCAGGGAATCCTGTCGCTTTAGCTAAGCATACTGTCAAAGAAGATTTTTCTGCCATGAACAAAGGCAAATGGGATGTTGATCGGGAAACGTATGCTGCTCTGAGTGCCCAAGATCTTCATTCTTGTTACTTGAACCGACTATATACTAGTCGTGACTGTGAAGCTGGCCTGGTAAAGATGATGAGAGATAAATTTGAGGTAACTTCCTTGTGCTTCTTCTTTCTTTAATTACTGCCACTGTATTAATCCTCCTAGCCCCCAAGGACCGGTTCAACTTAGTATAGTTAAACCGGGACTCCAATAAAGATTCTAACATTAGAACATAACTGAGCAAATAGCCATTAGCCCCCAAGTGCCAAGTTGAATACCTGTATTGAGCTTGGGACTTTGCGATTTAGTAATAGACGAAGATTGAAGGTGCATTAGCCCCCAAGTATCAATCGTATAACTTGTTATGTGGTTGGTACTTCAAATTCTTGTACTGTTTACTTAAAGCCAAGCACTGTCTTTATGCAGGCTGAAGTGAAGATCAAAGAGGACCGGATTACTGATCTGCAGGAAGCTTTGAAAACCCAACAAGCCGAAACCAACAAAACCAGGGAGGAATTAACCAGCGCTTTGAGCATCACAGAACAGCTGAAGGAGGGCCTCAAGAAGGAGCGGGCTGATTGGGCCACTGAAGAGGCCGCTTTAATAAAAAGAGCTGAAAACGCTGAAGCTGCCCTTAAACCGGTGGTAGATGAGCTGACCACCGTAAAGCGGCAAGTACATTCCATGACCGCTGCTATCTTCGGTAAGCTCCTTTTGGTTTCTTTGACAATTTGGGCCTTCTTATAATAGATCTGGTTTGTGATCTTTTTTGTATTGTTGCAGGTACACGCATTGGTCACTTAGGGTCAGATGTTCGGAAAAAGTTGAAGGCTGCCTACACTTTAACTGAACAGCTGTACACCGGAGCGCAACGGATCATCACCACCGCATCTCATAACAATCCGGCACCCACTTTAATCCAAGATACTCTAAATAGGTTGTCAATGCTTCCTGCTCGGATTGAAGAACTGAAAAAATCTGCTGCTCGAACCGGAGCCATTAACGCCTTAATCCGGGCAAAAGCATGGGTGCCGGATTTCGATCCTGTTGAAGCAGCTCAAGGCTATCCTAGCTTGAAGGAAGATGGCTTAGAGTTCAATGAAGATGATTTGAGGGCGAAAACCGTGCAGTATGCCCTCTGGCTTGTCAATTGGCTGAAGAGGCCGACTTGTCGCATTATCAAGCTCAATACAATGATCAGAACAAACGAGTGGCTGCATCAATTCCTGAAGCGGAGAATCTGGTTCCTCCAATCCGTAAGCATACTTACGCTCCTGATATTGAACCGTCTTCTCTGATCCATGAAGAGGCTGTCTTTCAAGCTTTAATGGGAATCGACTGGACCACTGTTGATTTCCAGCCAATGGATAGAGATGAGGAAGCTGAAGCGGCGCGGGACGACCCACAACCATCAGACCGGTTTGATGAGCAGGCTTGAACCGGAAGCCGGTTTAAACAACTGCCTTATTATGATCAGCCAGAATAACAATGATCTTATTTGGGCACCGCGTTGCCTTGTAATAGAATAGCCAATACTTCTACTTTAAATATGCCTTCGTGCATACGTACTGATGCTTTTGCTTGAAATCCTCAATTTATATTTCCTGCAATCAGAAAATCTTGAACTGCCATCGCTGGGTATAAAGTTGGCTTAGGCAGGCTTGAAACGGAGGTTTTATAAACCATTACCATCAAAGGGGAGAAAACAACTCCCGTGTTTTTAAAATGCTGGCTTCCCATGTAAACCGTGCTGGGTCATTATAAGCCCCCCTGCTACTCTATGATTTTAACAGGAAAGTTAAACCGGGCATATTTCTCCGGATTAAAAATGAACTGAATCCCGTTAGCTGAACCGGTAAAAAGTGTTGTTGTTTAAAGGAAGCACAACAAAAATTGAAGAATAGTCATAAAAGAAATATGGAAGCAAAGGCAATGATAAAAACCGTTTGCAAAAACATGCTTTACTGAGCTGATCAGATGGTGTTACCACGGTCGGACAGGACCAAGCCCCCAATAGGAGTGACAATGGTTCAAGTCAGCCAGGTCCCCAGATGAAACCGTGGCATTTATGCCGATCAAAAGGCGTGGCAATGGTTCGGGTTCGACCAAGCCCCCAAGTGATTCTGTGGCCTTAGGCCGATCAAGAGGCGTGACTGGTTCATACTTGACCATGTCCCCAAGTGATCTGGTGGCTTTCGCCTATCAAAAGGTGTCGCATTGGTTCGGACACGACCAAGGCACCAAGTGATATCACAAAGCTTTTTTGAAAAGCAAATTTCAAGGGGTAAACCGGAGGCTGCTTTAAAACAGAACCACTCCATGTAACCACACATGATATGAAAGGACAGAGACCCCGCTTTAGCTGAGGCTCCGGTTTTATTATATCAATGATAATATATACACTGCCATAATATGTACATAGATAGAGCCGATGGCTCAAGTGTAGTAAGGCCGAAGATGAGCTATATTCCTCCTCTGATGTGCGTGAGTCTTTATGCTCTCGAATATCAATCAGATAGTATGACCCATTGTACAGATTCTTGCTGACCACGAAAGGTCCCTCCCAAGGTGGGGATAACTTGTGCATATACGTCTGATCTTGGATGAGCCGAAGCACCAAATCTCCTTCTTGAAAAGTTCTGGTTCTGGCCCGGCGACTGTGATAGCGACGAAGATCTTGTTGATAAATCGCCGAGCGGGCAGCCGCTATGTCACGCTCCTCATCTAGTAGGTCTAAAGCATCTTGCCGTGTTGTCTCATTGTCCGCTTCAACATAAGCCGCTACATGAGGCGAATCATGCCGGATATCACTAGGGAGAACCGCCTCTGCTCCATAGACCATAAAAAACGGCGTGTATCCGGTAGATCGGTTGGGCGTAGTATTGATACTCCATAGCACAGACGGTAGCTCTTCAACCCAACAACCCGGTGTTCTTTGCAATGGAACCATAAGCCGGGGTTTGATGCCTCGCAAGATCTCTTGATTAGCTCGTTCTGCCTGCCCATTGGACTGGGGGTGAGCCACTGACGATATGTCAAGTCGGATGTGCTCACGTTCACAGAATTCCTTCATAACGTCCTTGGATAAATTGGTACCATTGTCCGTAATGATGCTGTGTGGAAAGCCAAACCGGAAAATCACCTTTTTAATGAACTGTACTGCTGTAGCTGCATCACACTTACTAACAGGCTCCGCTTCAACCCACTTGGTAAATTTATCGACTCCCACCAAAAGGTGGGTTTTCTTATCCTTGGACCTTTTAAAAGGTCCGACCATATCCAGCCCCCATGTTGCAAACGGCCAAGTAATTGGAATCATCCTCAATTCTTGAGCCGGCACATGAGCAGGCCTTGAAAATTTCTGAAAGCCATCACACCGTTTAACCAAGTCCTCCGCATCAGCATGAGTTGTCAACCAGTAGAACCCGTGACGAAACGCCTTAGCCACCAGAGACTTTGAACCGGCGTGGTGACCACAATCCCCTTCATGGATTTCGCGTAAAATTTCACAACCTTCCTCAGGAGAGGCGCAGCGTTGAAACGCCCCTGATACACTGCAATGATGCAATTCGCCATTGATAATTGTCATAGATTTGGATCGCCGGACTATCTGCCTGGCTAGTCTCATCCTCTGGCAACTCCCCCTGGTTCATGTACGCAAGATAAGGAACTGTCCAATCCTTTATAACATGCAGGGCTGCCACCAATTGAGCCTCCGGATCAGGAATAGCCAAATCCGCTTCACGTAGGAGCTTGACTGATGGATTGTGCAACACATCAAGAAAGACATTAGGCGGGACCGGTTTACGCTGAGAGCCCAACCGGCTTAAAGCGTCCGCCGCTTTATTTTTTCGACGATCCACGTGATCCACCTGATAACCCTTGAAGTGACCTGCAACAATATCCACCTCACGACGATATGCAGCCATGAGTGGGTCTTTAGAATCCCAAGTGCCAGACACCTGTTGAGCTATGAGGTCCGAGTCACCGAAGCACTTTACCTGACTTAGATTCATCTCTTTAGCCATTCGGAGACCATGGAGCAAGGCTTCATACTCAGCTGCATTATTAGTACAAGGGAACATTAAGCGGAGAACATAACAAAACTTATCACCTCGTGGGGAAGTTAACACGACTCCAGCCCCCGAGCCTTCCAATTGCCTGGATCCATCAAAATGGATAGTCCAATATGTGTGATCCGGCTTTTCCTCTGGTGCTTGCAACTCAGTCCAATCATTGATGAAATCAACAAGTGCTTGAGACTTCACCGCCGTCTGGGGTACGTACTTCAATCCGTGCGGCCCAAGTTCTATAGCCCACTTGGCAATCCAGCCGGTCGCCTCCCGGTTCTGTATGATATCGCCCAAGGGAGCTGAACTGACCACTGTGATAGGGTGCCCTTGGAAATACTGCTTCAACTTCCGGCTTGCCATGAAAACTCCATATACCAGCTTCTGCCAATGCGGATACCTTTGCTTGGATTCAATAAGCACCTCGCTGATATAGTAAACCGGCCGCTGAACCGGATACTCCTTGCCCGCCTCCTTGCATTCTACTACAATAGCCACGCTAACTGCGCGAGCATTGGCTGCTACGTATGACAATAACGGCTCCTTGTCGACCAGAGCTACAAGAACGGGCGGATTGGCTAATTGCCGCTTCAAGTCCTCCAACGCTTCATCAGCAGCTGGACTCCAGATGAATTGATCTGTCTTTCTCAACATCTGGTATAAAGGGATGGCCTTCTCTCTGAGGCGGCTGATAAACCGGCTCAGTGCGGCGATCCAACCCGCCAACCGCTGAACATCATTGATACACTTCGGTTTAGCCAGGGAGGTGATAGCCGTAATCTTCTCCGTATTAGCCTCAATTCCTCTGTTGGACACAAGAAAGCCCAGTAACTTGCCTGCCGGAACACCAAAGACACATTTGGAAGGGTTAAGCGTCATCTTATAAACCCGCAAGTTGTCAAAGGTTTCCTTTAAATCATCAACCAGCGTCTCCTTCTGCCTTGACTTGACTACAATATCATCCACATAGGCGTGCACATTGCGGCCGATCTGTTTATGCAGGCAATTCTGTACACACCGTTGATAAGTGGCTTGGGCGCTCTTGAGCCCAAAAGGCATAGATACATAGCAGAAGGCTCCAAAGGGAGTAATAAACACCGTCTTCTCCTGGTCCTTAACCGCCATTTTGATCTGATGATACCCAGAATATGCATCCAAAAAACTCAAACGCTCACAACCCGCCGTGGCATCAATAATCTGGTCAATGCGAGGGAGGGCAAAAGGATCCGCTGGACAAGCCTTGTTAAGATCCGTGTAATCCACACACATACGCCAAGTGCCATTTTTCTTAAGAACCAGCACCGGATTAGCAAGCCACTCTGGATGGAACACTTCAATGATAAAACCAGCTGCTAAGAGCCTGGCCACCTCCTCCCCAATAGCTTTGCGCCTCTCTTCGTTAAACCGGCGGAGAAATTGCTTTACCGGTTTATACTTGGGATCAACATTAAGAGTGTGCTCAGCGAGTTCCCTCGGTACACCTGGCATGTCAGAAGGCTTCCATGCAAAAATGTCCCGATTCTCACGGATGAACTCGATGAGCGCGCTTTCCTATTTAGGGTCCAAGTTGGCACTAACAATGAACTCCTTGGACGAATCGCCGGGCACGAAGTCAACAAGCTTGGTCTCAGCCACTGATTTGAACTTCAGATCTGAATCATGCTCCGTAGTTGGCTTCTTCAAAGGGGTCATGTCCGCCGGATCAACATTGTCCCTATAATATTTTAACTCCTCCATGGCACAAACCGACTCTGCATAGGCCGCATCACCTTCCTCACATTCCAAAGCAATCTTGCGGCTCCCATGAACCGTTATTGTCCCTTTGTGACCCGGCATCTTGAGCTGCAAATAGATATAACAAGGTCGTGCCATGAATTTGGCATAAGCCGGCCGCCCAAACAAGGCGTGATACGGGCTCCAGATCTTCACCACCTCAAAGGTTAGTGTCTCGGATTGGGAATCATGCTCGTCCCCAAAAGCCACCTCCAGGGCTATCTTACCAACAGGATATGCTGATTTGCCAGGCACCACACCATGGAACACCGTATTAGACGGTCTGAGATCCTTGTCTGTTAGCCCCATGCGGCGGAATGTCTCATAGTACAGGATGTTAATACTGCTCCCTCCATCCATGAGTACCTTGGTGAATTTATAACCTCCCACCTGAGGGTCTACTACTAATGCCAACTGGCCCGGATTGTCAACCCCAGGGGGGGTGATTCTCCCTGCTCCACATGATAGGTTGCTCCGACCAGCGTAAATAATGCGGTACAGACGGTTCAACAGAGTTCACTGCTCGCTTATCAAAGCTAGTTGTGAAAACGTGATACTGCCCATTGTTCAACTGTTTTGGCTGGCTCTGATAACCCGACCGCTGCTGCTGCTGCTGTTGGTTGTAACCCCCTTGACCGTTCTGATTATCCTGGTTATTATTACCGCCCTGATTGAAACCTGAACCGGAAGCTCCATCGTGACCCGGCCCATGGAAACCGGATCCTGAGCCACCACCTGACCCACGGTCATACTGGAAGGCATTAGAGTTTTTAAATTCCTGCATAATGTAACAATCCTTCCAAAGGTGGTTAGCCGGCGCCTCCTTCGTCCCGTGTTTTGGGCAAGGCTGATTCAGCAAATAGTTTAAGCGATCCGGGTTAGGATTTGGAGCCCCATTACGATTCGCTGCTTTACCTCTACGCCGCTGACCCTTGTCCTGCGTATTAGTGTTAGCCACAAAGTCCATGCTGGCATCCGCTTTACGCTTGCCTCCATTTCCATGGCCCGCCTGTTTGTAATGATGCCCCTTAGAGTTGCTATTCTTTTTTTCCCTTCCCTGCTTCGTCATCGTCAGTCTCGGGATCCTTGGTACTATCAGAATCAGCATACTTCACTAAAGCGGCCATGAGAGTTCCCATGTCATTACAGAACCGCTTCATACGCCCCAACTTCAACTTTAGAGGCTTAAACCGGCAGTTGCCCTCCAGGGTTAAGATCGCAGAGTCAGCATTGATCCTGTCAGACGAGTGCAAGACTTCAAAAACACGGCGTACCCAATGGGTTGTTGACTCTCCGTCCTCCTGAACACAAGCCGCCAAGTCTACTATGGACTTAGGCTGCTTACACGTATCTTTGAAATTCTGGATAAACCGGGTCCGCAACTGGGCCCATGAACTGATAGAATTAGGCGGCAGGCTCTTCAACCAAGTACGGGCTGTGCCTTCAAGCATCATGGTGAAGTACTTTGCACACGTGGTCTCATCCACATCCAGCATCTCCATTGCCATCTCATAACTTTCTACCCACGCTTCTGGAGATAAATCAGCGGTGTAATTTGGCACCTTGCGTGGGCCCTTGAAGTCCTTGGGCAGGCGTACATTGCGTAAAGCGGGGATTAAACAGGGCACTCCCAAGCTAGATGCGACCCCTGGCCCGGCAGAGGTGGTAGGACGAACCGGTGTAAGCTGATTCGCCTTGTTCTGTGCTGCTAACTCGGCCTCCCTTCGTGCACGGGCCCGGTCCACTACATCTTGAGAATCGTGAACACCACCGGCCAGGTTATTGCCACGGGCCACTTCACGGCCCCGCGCATTGCTTGATATGGCCGGTTCATCCAGGCACCTACTATAGCTCCGGCTTGGACGAGGTGTGGAATGAATCCGATCGCGGTTGTATGAATATGCCTCCTGTTGAATCAAAGCGGTCCGGAGAAGTTCCTTAACCTAGCGCGTCTCTATTGCCTGCGGAGAGTCTCCTTCGACCGGGATAGCTTCTAATCGCGCAGCAGCTGCGACAAGATTGTCCATAGGATTAGAATAATGACCCGGAGGTGTCTGGACCGGCGGAGGAATCACAATGTTCTGCCGAGGAGGTTCCATCAGGCGGGGTTGGACCGTCGCTCCTAGCCCTGGTGCCTCGACCCGGTTTACCTCCAGGTGCCCCGGCAGATTACTGGTTCCAGCTCCCAGAGTGTGAAAGAGATTTCGAGGGTCGAACCCTAACGGCAGGCGTGATCTGTGCTTCCGCTTCAAGACCTCCTGTGATGCGTTCTGGTCGAGCATGAGCTTATAGGCCTGGGCGTCCAAAGCGGCCCGCTCTACGGCCATCCTGTCCTTCTCTGCTGGCAGGTCGGCTTTGGCCTGTGCGATCTTCTCTCTCACCTTTGCAACCTCTGCATCATGGGCCTCCTGATCCGCCGGATTGGCCTCTGCCATAAGTACAGCTAGTGCATCAAACAGGTCAGACAGAACTTGAACCGGTGGGCGCACAAGGCCTCCTGCCCCTGCTGCCGCTGCCGCTGCTGATCCGGAGAACATTGCTGCTGCCGTCGAGGAGCGATTCGCCGCCTGCGTATCGGCCATGAATATTCCAACCCGGTTGATCTGCTCAGGGGGGGTCCGAAATACTGTCGCCATCGGAACAGCCCCTAATCTGGTCGTCTTGCAACTGGTACAATGATTCGGTCTCCCCGGTCGAGGACTCGTCGCTAGAACAGACGACGGTCTCGCTACCGTATTCTGACTCGTCCCCATGCTCTCCTCCGTGGATGACTCCCACGAAGGCACGCTTCACGGCCGGTTTAACCTGGGTAGATCTCGCACGCTGAGTCGTCTCGACGAGGTCGGTGCGGATGTCCGGCTCAGGCCCAGGCTCACCAATCTTGCTGATAAAAACATGTATGCCACCAAAGGGGACCCGGTACCCGTACTCGATCGAGCCGGCTTCGGGACCCCATCCTGCATCGTCGATGTAGAGCTTGCCGCGACGACTCTTGGTCATCCGGCCCACAGCATAGCCTTCGAGTCCTTTGAGCTTGCCCTCCAAGATCATCAAACCGTCGTGCGATAGCCCCACGGTGGGCGCCAACTGTCGTGGATTTGTCACGGCAGACATCCTTGTGAAAGGACTTAGTCATGGAGCCATCGCTACGGGTTAACTTGAAGGGTTTAAAGCGAACACAAAGACACAAGGGTTTATACTAGTTCGGCCCCTTCAATGAAGGTAAAAGCCTATGTCTAGTTGTGATGGAATTGATGTGGTTTCGATGGCTAGGGAGCAAACAAGCTTCGCCTAGGCTCGAGTTGTTGTTGTCTTGTCCCTGAACTGCCGCCGGATCGTCCCCTTATATACACGGGTGACGCCCGTCGGTTCATAGAGTCCCACACCGGTTCATATTCATATCCCGGTTGGTCTCTCTCTATTCCTATCTTACAATACAAGTTTACATATCAAGCCGGTTTACGGCTACAGGTTCTAAACCGACTACAGGCCTTGGGCCTTCATCTGCTTAATCACCTTTATACTACTAATGAAGTTAACCCGGCCCAGGTAGGCCGGTTCACACCTAGTAGTAATATCCCCAACACAATCCTTCCCAGCCAGGCTTCGAGCAGGCCGAGCAAGAAGATGGGCAAGCTAGCCCTAAGGAATAGGCAACAGATGGAGAATCATAGGATGATAATTACATGCCTCTCTCCGAAGACAAAGTGAGCCTTGGCGATGAAGAATTCATCGTGCCTGAGAACCCCATCGAGCAGGAGGGCTTCAAGCGCCGACTTATAGCCACTGCAAAAAGCCTAAAGAAGAAGCAGTAGCAGCTTCAAGCTGATCAAGATCTGCTAACTGATAGATGGAACGAGGTCCTGGCAGCCGAGGAATACGGACTCGAGTGCCCAACCAAAAGTTACCCAAAACACAAGTTGCTACCTCAACTCGAGGAGGAGGCATCAAATCCTACACTACTAGCGCATGATGCGGCTGACAGGCCACCTCATGGCCGAGACAAAGCTGCGTTTCAGGCCAAAGTCCAGCCCGCACCCCGACGCCAAACAAGCAAAAACACGAAGGACCAGGGCTCTACGCATGACCTGCGAGACAAATTGAAAAACAAAGCAAGACAGTCAAGATCGATCTACGGATCAGGGGGGCATGCCCCAATGCATGACGATGACTGTCATGCCGGATATACCAACAAATCCGGCTGGACCGAATACAATGTAGCCCGGCACAGAGGCGCCGCACACCCCCAATGCTTCACTGATGAAGTAATGGATCATGAATTCCCAGAAGGGTTTAAACCTGTGAACATTGAATCATATAATGGTACTACAAACCCTGCAGTATCGATAGAAGATTTCTTCCTCCACATTCATATGGCCCACGGAGATGATCTACATGCCATCAAGTACCTCCCACTCAAACTCAAGGGACCAGCTCGGCATTGGCTGAATAGCATGCCGGCAAACTCCATCGGGAGTTGGGAGAACCTGGCAGACGCATTCCTAGACAACTTCCAGATCACTTATGTGCGACCACCGGATGCTGATGACCTAAGTCACATAACCCAACAGCTTGGAGAGTCAGCCAAGAAATTTTGGACTCAGTTCCTAACTAAAAATAACCAATTTGTCGACTGTCCGGATGCCGAAGCCCTAGCGTCCTTTAAACATAACATCCGTGATGAGTGGCTTGCCCAACATATCGGCCAAGAAAAGTCAGAGTCCATGGCAGCCCTCACGAAACTCATGACCCGCTTTTGTGCGGGCGAAGATAGTTGGTTGGCTCGTAGCAACAACACAGCAAGCAATCTTGACACATCAAAAGCCAGAGATAGCAATGACAAACCATGACGCAACAAACACAAGCATCGCAAAAACGGTGATAGCACCGAAGACATGACAGTCAGTGCCGGATTCAGTGGCTCCAAGTCCGGTCATCGGAAAAAGCCATTCAACAAAAGAAATTCGGGCCTGTCTAGTTTGGACCGCATACTCGACCGTCCATGCCAAATTCATGGCACCCCAGGAACACCGGCCAATCATACCAATAGAGAATGCTGGGTCTTCAGACAAGCTGGCAGGTCAGGTGCCGAAAACAAGGGGAAGGGGTCTCAAAGCAACGATGACGACGAGGAGCCCCGATCACCGAATATAGGAGGGCAAAAGAAATTTACGCCGCAAATCAAAATGGTGAACATGATAAATGTCACCCGCATTCCCAAGCTGGAACAAACGTGCACTCTTAGGGATGTCGACTTAACGGAGCTAGTCGCCCCACAATACAACCTATGGTCGATCACCTTCGATCGTAAGGATCGTCTAGCCAATACCAATCATGCAATCCAGCCGCACTCGTCCTTGACTCAACAATTAATGGATTCTACCTCACACGAGTCCTTATGGACGGAGGCAACAGTCTAAACCTGCTATATCAGGACACAGCGTGCAGGATGGGTATCGATCATTCGATGATCAAGCCCACTAAAACCACCTTTAAAGGTGACATACCAGGTGTGGAGGCCAATTGTACAGGCTCTATCACTCTGGAGGTAGTCTTCGGATCACCAAACAGTTACCATACCGAAGAGTTAGTCTTCGACATTGTCCCCTTTCGCAGTGATTATCAGGCACTGCTCAGACAAACCACGTTTGCTCGATTCAACGAAGTGCCACATTATGCCTACCGTAAACTTAAGATGCCCGGTCCGCGCGGCGTCATCATGGTTAATGGCAGGGCCGAACTTCCCCTCACTGCCGAAACGTCTACCACCGCTTTAACAGCAGAAGAAACAAATGGCACCTTTCAATCGAACCTCGATTCGACGGCCAAGCTCCCGGACCCCGCCAAAGGAGTCCGAACTACTTCACGGCAGGATAGCCCGGCTCGTCTGAAGCTCAATTAAAACACTCCGGCAAAAGTTAAGACAAGCCACATTGTAACGCCCCGGATTCGTTGCGCCAGGTGTCTGCAGTTATTAGCCATTGTTGCCATGTCATTTGCTTGTGTGTTGCATTTTATCATGTCATCATGTGCATTTCATTTTGCATACGTGTTCGCCTCATGCATCCGAGCATTTTTCCCGTTGTCCGTTTTGCAATCCGGCGCTCCTATGCCCTCCGGCGTTCCCCTTTTCTCTCCTATTGTGAGTGGGTATTAAACTTCCTCAGAATGGACTGAGGCTTGCCAAGTGGCCTTGGTATACCACCGGTAGACCGCCTGTCAAGTTTCGTGCATTTGGAGGTCGTTTGATACTCCAACGGTTAACCGGGTAACCGTAAAAGCCTCCTTCTCTTTGCAGCCCAACATCCCTTCCAAAGTGGCCCAAAACCCACCTAACTCCTCTCCATGCTCTCAGTCGTTCGATCATGATCGCGTGGCCGAAAACCGCTCCTCATTTGGACTCTCCTAGCTCCCCCTACCTATAAATATGTGGCCTCCCCCGAAATTTTCGCAGTCCAACCCTAGATCAAACCTCCCTCTCGCTCGCCGGACATGTCCACCCCGCTGCCGGACACGTCCACCGCCGCCAGCCACCTCACCACCTCTCTCTCTCACCACCGCGTCGGCCCGCGGGGCCCATCAGGAGCCCGCGCGGGCCCG